>NW_011948425.1:688495-714575 GCF_000503995.2 Ceratosolen solmsi marchali | reverse complement strand
GCTTTGCAAATTAATCAATACAATAAATATCATAAAATACTTATTAAAGAATCGATTGCGAGTGCGTAACTTTTTTTTTTTTAATTTCATCAATATTAATCACATTTGACGAGAATTTTCATCATTATGATGAAATAACGATCATGCTATCATCGAAAAAGTATCAGGAACTTTTCATATAAATTTTAGTATGAATAATGAATAAATCTTGTACTGTGGATATTGATATTCTAACGCCTTTGAAAAATCATTATTTTATCTCATTATAAAATACAAAGAGACGAGTTGTGTAAAATTCGTATGTAAATCAATATTGCAATCATCTTAATAGCCTCTTAATCATCATTGACTAATATAATGACGCTCGAGAATAAGATTTTATAGTTGTACGTCTGTATATTTTATAGCGGTTAGCGTTAAATGCATTCGAGTTAACTGCCATCGGTCGCTCGTTCTTCTATCTTAGTAGTGACAATCGGATAAATCAATCAAGAAAGTTAAGCGCGCTTGATCATTGTAAACGATGGCGGCGGGGCGGGGGTGGGGAATGATTAATGTTATAAGGAAGTGATGTAGGAAGCAACCATTTACGTTCAATCACATTTTATAAGGACTTGAAATTTGACTGAAGGCGGTATTGCAAAGGTCTATATAAATATTACGCGGCTACATGCCATTTGATTTTATTCATATTACGGTGGATCATTGGCCGGTATATCGGGATCTTGTCACATCGTTTGTCCAACATAAGCGATATTATATGCAAATTCAGGCGACTCACGCGGCAAGAGTAGAGTTTGAAACGTAAATATTTTGCGAATGATTAAATAAAAAGGGCATTGGAATTGGTAAGCCGATGAATTAGAAACTTCCCCCATTAGCATCAAACACGTTAAAATTTCATAGTCCAAAAATTCATAAAACAATGATCGAAGGCAAATAAGTTTATTATCAATAACGTACAGTAGCCTCGGACTCGTACGTCAAAAACGTATTATTTGAATAATTATTATTATATCTATGCCGTTTATACGTCTATATATGAAAAAAAAAAAGCAAAAATAAACAGATACAAACAAAAACGCTAAATAAATTTTGATAAAATCGACGGCCATTTACATTATTAATCAGCAATTGTGCTGATAAACTTTACGTCATTATCAATACAAAATTTAAAAATAATGAAATTTTACATTGTGTGTCGTTGCAATACATGCCCACGAGTTTATCAAATTTTATTTCAACAATCGATTAAAACGTAACGGTTGCTAATTATACCTTGTAATTAAGTGTAATAAACTATTAATGAAATTATTAAAAACATATATCCGAATGCTATACATTACATAAAAAAAAAAAAAAAAAAAAAAAAAAAAAAAAAAAAACAAATCAATAAATAATGTAAATAATCTTGTTTCAATGTATTCACGAATGTCGTAAATATTGATAATATAAAAATGTTAAGTTTCTATATAAAAAGAGTTTTGCCATCTAACCCCATGAGACGTTACAGAATTGCGAATAATATATAACTAATAATAATTATGAAAAATTGTTTAAAAGTATTTGATTAACAAAAAAAGTATCATACTGGATTGCAATGTTTGTGTATATTCTGAAAATGAAAATGAAAATGTTATAATAATTGTATTACACGTAGAAAGAAATGGGAAGCAATAAGCACGAGAAAGAAGAAATTATAATTCATGGCATCGTTATTAAAAGTTCTTTCAAATCTTCATTTTATTAAGTAGATTATATTAAGTACATTAATATAATAATATTATCATCATTTTGATAAAAGACCCCAAGGTATAAGTGATTTATTAATTGAATATTAAAATTCATTAGAATTTTCACATAAATTTAATTACACTCTTGGCAAATTAAAAGCCGAGGGCTTTAAAAATCTGTCTTTTAAAATTATCATTGTAACTTATCGAGTTTTTAATTAATTTATCAACTTAGATGAAAAATAAAATTTTTAAAAAATACTATTAATATTAGTAGAAATATGATGGAAATCTAAACGAAATATTAGATTTTCCAATTAATTAATCATAAAAGTCAGTATTTAATATATAAGCTTGTTTTATTAATATAATTAAAAACAAAACAAAACAAAACAAAACAAAACAAACAGAAGAAAAAAAAAGGAAAATAAATTTAAAATTACGTTACGATAAAATATTTATAGTTTTATTTTTATCAATATTCTTTTCGAGATCGATATTTGGCGATGTAAATTAAAAAGAAAAGAAAAAAAGCCGAGGGTGGAACGGATTATACGTAATAACGGAGTTGACTGTACAATAGATGGAATTGAAATTTATTCGTTCCTTTCTCTATCTCTTTACATAATAAGATTTTCGGAAGACTCTTGCTTGAACTTTGTTCAACCGAAAGCGAAAATTTCGTTTGCTTTCATTCGCTAAAGGAAAATGTCCCCATATTTGCTAAGAGGTCCCAACGTCCCTGTTACCCTGTTATTTCGAAATTTCACAATTCCATTGTTCGTTTTCTCATTAATATTACTGTTTATACTATATTATACATTTCGTCCGCTGTATTAAAAATCCAATTGGTAAAGTAGTTTTTGAGTTGTTTTAATTGCTTTATACTAGTGTGCATGGCGACATTATGTAACGCACATAGGAATATACGAATGAATCGAGTTGGAGTTAAATGCATATATATTAAGTTTTAAATGTTGTAAACCATTGGATGCATGAATTAATAAACTCGCGTCTTTGGTTTTTTGTTAATATATATTAGAATTTAATATAAATCAAAATACATATTTTTAAGTAACAGACGTAATAAAATAATAGACTTCCTTCCCTTACATACAGCGACGATAATATTAATGAAAAAATTGTTATTATAAATATAGATATACGTAGGTTAGTAATGTAGAAAACGTTAACGTTAAATATATTTAATAGAGGGTGAGAGCTTAATCTATCTCTATGTATCCAAATGAAAATTCGATATTTGCTTTGCTAATTATTTAAGTGCAAAAGATTTCAGTATAATTTTCATTTACTCGGTGTGTTGATAGTTGTAGTTTAAATTATAGTACAAAAAAAGATTTATCAAATATGTGCCTTTCTATTTATATTGCCCAATAAATTTATATGTATATAATATATAACATAGAGAATAAGAAAGAAAGAAGAATGAGAGTGCGTCAACACAAGTTCGCTGTTATAAGCAAAAGTAAATAACAGATTACCTTGAAGTCGTCTATATGATTATATAGTATCCGGATGGCTTGAAACATAAATATTATGCTGATAATGCAGATAACGCGTTGGTTGGGAAGCTCGTAGCGAACTTTCAGATTGATTTGAAAAGAAAGAGAGAGAGAGAGAGAGAGAGAGAGAGAGAGAGAGAGAGAGGTGAGGGGATTTGGGGAGGGGGGGAGGAGAGGAGAGGAGAGGAGAGGAGAGAAAGAGGAAGATAAAGAAAGTGTTGATTGGGTCCGGCGAACGATAATTTTTTTTTCTTCGATTATTTTTCATTCATAATAAACCTGCTTAGCTTGTCAATCGATTTTATCAGAATTTTATCATAAAATAAAATTTGTTTGTTGTTGAGTTGAATTATCAATTATATATGACCGACGAATGACACATTAAACATTCTTTTATTTTCATTTTAAATAAATCCTGCCATGATGCCTGCAAATGTAATGTATTTTTATAAATGTCACGCGTAGAGACTAACGATTTCCCTACGAATTGTTCATAAATTATTGTCAACGTAACTCTTTCACGCGAGGTGCGATAATGTCTTACAACTTACACTACTTACAGATGAAGCTTTTAAAACCGTGCTTCAACCACAAATATTTCCGAATGAATCGCAATCGAATTAATTGTCTTTGTAATCGGAATTGGCATGACCAAGGTTACGACGCTCAAAAATGAGTATTTCCTCAAAGAGATTCTCTTCTCTTTTTGCGTAAATTATCGTATTACTCATATTATTGATAGTAATGTATTAACTGTTTTAATCGAATAAAAGTTCGCGTGGATATTGGTTATTATTCAACGCGTGTCCTTTTCAATCTTATTACTCCAGTCTCGCGTTATCACTCGGGCAACATGCAAATTCGTCACTTTGCCATTTTACATTTTTTCTTTCGCGGATTATGAAATTAAATAGATATTTAAAAGGTACAGCGGCACGTGATGTCGGCACAACAACTTAAAAATAATAGTTAAAAGAACGAGGCATTTCTTATTTTAAGCATATCGATCGTTGCTTATCAAGACGTTTATTTAATAGTTGGCTTCCATAGCTCCTCTAAGAGCATATTATTAAACAATTTAAAAATTCATTTCGCTATATTACAAAACACGTCTAACAGAGAAAAACAAGAAGAAGAAGAAGAAGAAGAAGAAGAAGAAGAAGAAGAAGAAGAAGAAGAAGAAGAAGAAGAAAGAAATAGATAGCTTTTAGGGAAAAAAAAAACAATGTTGAGCAAAGGCACGCGGCGATCGTTATTTAATTAAATTGCAACATAATAAATATATTATGAATTATTTTTACACGCGTTTCATTTAAAATAAATCATACTGTTTAATTAACGCGTTTTTTTCTTCTTTTTTTCTTCTTTTTTTCTTTTTGAAGGTTACGATTTATTAGACAATACAATCAAAACACGAAGTTAGTGTTAGCTCGAGAGGCCAATGTAATTAGTATTACACGCGCACTCATGACGAAATAGTTTTTTTTTCTCTCTCGGAACAAAGGCTTACTTTACTATCAATACGTTACTATTGTTACTTTTTTTTTTTTTTGTTTTTTTTTTTACTGTTCCTGCTTTATTTATTTATTTGTTTTGTTTTGTTTTTGGTTTTTTTTCTTGCGAGTATAGCATACATCAAATAAATAACAGATAAATTATTTATATTAGTAGCGCATCCGCGTATGCGCGATAAAATAATTTAGTATTTACAATAATTTGTTTAAGCTTGTGTTTTAAAGAAGCTTAATTATTATTATTCGCTTAGTTAGTACAATTACATTTATCGTATGTAAACATAATGATTGGACGATATTATTATGAGCATCGAATAATTATTTTCATGCTCGACCATTGCCAATTAATTAATTATGATCACTTGAAAGACATAAACAATAAATAGTTGACAAATGTATTTGCGAATGAAATTATAAAATTTCTATACACATCATATTAATATACGTATTTAACGAAAAAAAAGAAAAAAAAAAAAAAGAAAAGTTTTTGAATATTGTTTTTGGTTAATCGCAAGGCCATTGTCATTGTAATTGCATGTCTAATTTAACGACACAATCTGTGAAATTGACAAAATTTTAAAATTTTAAATTGTAAAAAAAAAAAAAAAAAAAAAAAAAAAATAATCGATCGAAATTCTTCGAAAATAATTTTCGAAGCCATTAGAATCATTACGAAAGATAAATAGAGGAAATAGTACTTAATAATGATACAAGTACTAATAACAAGGTATTCTAATTACGATATATTTCTTTATAAAATATATGGATTTTTAACTGAAATACTAGAACATGATTTTATAACATATGTTTTTAATTTAGATTAATTTATCATGATTATTTTTTTAGTTTTATAATCGTTGATATGTGCACGTATAACGTAAAGTTAATAGAAAAAAGTTTGCTATAATCCGAGTGCAATAATGCTTAAAGTTCATTGTACAAATGAGCCAATTCTTGTCATTTTTAATTACCCATACATGACATTGCAACAAAGATAAGTATTTTTTTGAGAGTAAATTTATAAAGGATAATGTTTAATGGAAGACAGATTGCTGTTGGGAGAAGACTTTTAAATATTTATTTTCTACGTATTTTCTAAAAATATAGAATTTATTTGATAATTGTCGGGATAAAAAAAAAATTGAAATATCCCAATATAGGCACATAAAAGCAAACATAATGTCACAAAATTAATGCGTATTAACGCTTAACACGATTAATTTTTGCGCGCATTAGTCGCATTAAATAACATGAATTCTTAGACTTGAATTAAAGTAAAATGTCAAAGTCACGTAAGTTAGTTTAGATTGTTACCGTTCATTTTGGAATTTTATCTCTTTAGAAATGGATTTTTTGCTTAGATATCGCTATGCACATCGAAATGTTAAAGTATTATATATATATATGTAATGTAGAGATTGACCCACAAATCGAATGGTCGGGTAAGCCACATTTATTTCCAATTCAGTGTGCCAATTATGCGCATTCGTGCAAAGTTACTGGCCAAACAGAAAATGTCGAAAATGTCCCGAGTGACGCGCAAAATCCAAAGAGTCCTTGCAAATTAATCGTCACATTATTAGTCCATTGGGATCGATGGACCTGCCCATTAGCGGCGTTAAAAGGAGCGCGGCTTCCCCGTAGAGCTAGAGGGAGAAAAGGAGCTGCATCATGCAAATTCGCGACATCGCATGCAATTACAACGAAGGAGAAAGAAGCGTGGGCGGATGGTAAAGATTCGGCAGCGGGGAGGGGAGATGAGAAAACGTCGGTGCGCGCCTATGTAGGTGCTCTCGGGGTGGAGCACGTGGGCAACGACATTGCGTTCGGGACTCCGGGGGACACACGTAGTGGAGCGCGGCTCTGGCGTACGTGACCGACTGCACTGCCTGTTTCTCCGCCCCGACATAAGCCGATAATACGCCCAATGCACTCGTGCCAGATAAATTCAGCGAGTTTGTCCATTCCGTTCTTCCGTCCGTCTTTCTCACTCTCTGCCTTTCTGCACTGTGTCTATTCTCTCTCTCTCTCTCTCTCTCTCTCTCTCTCTGTGCATGCGTGCGTGCGTACGTGCGTGTACACGGGAATGAACGAGAGGGGATGACGCGGGTTGGTGGGAGGGTGAGAGAGTCAGGACTGAAAAGCTAAATAACGTGTACGAGCGATCGCTGGTCGTATGAATGGCGGGAACGCTGGTCACTCCGAATATATCCATTTTTGCGCGTTTGTCCTCCCAACATATTATTCACGTACTTTGGATACTCTAATTTTTATTTATGGCAACGGCAATGCCGAGGGTCACAGAGTACAAACTCCGTGCGCATTGTCCTACCACTCTCGCGTCACCTTATTTTTCCTATTACTACCATTATTATTATCATTATTACTACCATTATTATCATCATCATCATTACTACCATTGTTATTATTATTATTATTATTATTATTATTATTATTATTATTATTATTATTATTATTATTATGCATTAATACGACAATTCGCGCCACTCGACATTTGCACATGCGATCGCACTTTGAACGCACAGTGCCGTTATTATTTTTCTTTAACAATCTGCCAAGTTTAAAAATAAATTTACACTCGAGCGAAATATATCAATATCTTTGTTGCTTTTATTTTAATACTTAGTAAAATATCGAAGGTAAAACTGCTCGTTTATAATTATTTAACCACTTTAGTCCTTGCTTACGTCCCCGTATATCGAGATTTGTAAATGTGACGTTTGAGTGTAATAAGCAAATGGCAAGAAAGAACGACATCGATGAGTTATTCTAAAACTATTGCAATAATAATTTGTAATTATAATTTAATGAACATAAGGGCTGCTTACGATGTCGGCAATATTTATCACAAATTAATTACTAAAATAATGTGACCTATTTATGTTGATTCTGAAAAACAAAGTATCGAAGGAAAATAATTATGAAAATACTAAAGTTTAACGAGAAGTTGAAATATCTTGGAGAATGATAAAAAAAAAAAAAAAAATATAATTTGGAGTAAATAGGCGAATGATTGTTATTATTGGGGCAATCGATCAGCTTTATAATACAAAGTGATCAATTTACATTACACACGTGCTATTTTGGATTGAAGTGAATTTAAAACAAATTACAGCCAAAGATGATTTATCATAATGCACAGTACGTACGGTAACGTATATACCAAATAAATTATTATAATAAATTCTTGACGGTAATAAAGGAAATTAATTAAATTGTTAAATTGTTACTATTGCTTTTGTATCTATGAAATTATCAGCGATACTCTCCAATGTTTCATATATTTTGAGACTAAATAAAAAAAACCATGCTTTAACGTACGAAATAGTCGATATGTAAATTCACTAAAGCCAAAGCTTGGCATTTATTATCGTCAATAGTTGATCGTTTTATTTACTTATGATTTACCTTAGTCCTTCCATTTATTGTATAATCTCCCATCTTTCCATTATTATACATCTTGTTAGCTCTCATGATTATGGCATCTACTTTTGATATCAACATCCCAATGTTTTGGCAGTTTTTCTCTTTACCATCCAGCCATGCTATCTGATCGCCCCGTATTGTTTTTAAGTCACTCGCAGCAGCCTTATTAGATACTAATTGACCATCTCTGAACATACCAGCACTATACATATTTAAAACTTCATCCAGTACCGATATGCCCTTCTCAGTGCCGAGAAAATTATTTACAACACACACTCCCCACGTATTCATATCACTAATCACATTTCGACAAATATCATCGATTTCCTCTAGATTGTTCCTATTTCTAGGTAAAAAGGAGGGAAGAAATTCCTCCTCGTGCCTTAAACGAACTTCGGGAAAATTCTTCATTCCGTTATGATGTCTTTCGGGCATTTCCAATATTGGCTTATTAGCAGAACTTTCGAGTATTCTGGAACTTTGCAGGGGATTCAGTAACTCCGCCCTAGCCCCTAGTATCGTGTCTTCCGAGCTACCTTCATAAGTTATGGGCGATGTCCAGTTGTCCCTTTCTTCCTTAGTGAACAAATTATTCCTTATATCTCCTCTGTAGCTTTGATTCTTGGATTTTTTGTTTTTCTTGTTCTTCAGATTTCTATTGACCAACTCGTCTTCTATGACAAAAAGATAAAATAAATTACAAATAATAATAGTAATACTTAATCACAGTCCACGAACGTTAGTTCGTTTACTTTGCTCATTGGATCTAGACTTCTTCCATCGACATTTAGGGCAATTGGAAGGAAAGCTACATCGACAAATACAATTACCATCCCATAGTCGTACTTTAAACCCACAAGGAATGTCAATAACCCGACCGATGCTAACAATCAACGAGCAACCGTATATTAAAAGTAGCTATCGACTCTTGAAATTCAGTCACTGAATCAGGCGCAAGTTCTTTGCGTTAGAATCGACAGATCAAAAGTCAAGTAGCCCTCTCTCTACTTATATGGTTTAATTTTGTAATTATTGCGTAGAGCTTGGTAATTAGGTAAATTGTGCAAACATGGGTCCCGACATCAGTTTCAAATACCTTTAGAAACGACTGTGCACCTATGCTCCACGACAGAAGAAGTCTGGCATATTCTAAAACTCTACGAGCTTTAAAAACTAATCGCAATCCTGGATACCCACCTTGCAGGGAAACGTTGCTCCTCTCGTGGTTGACTCCAGGTAGCACGTGCTCGGAATCCTGACAGTCCTCCTCGAGAGACATGCAGTCGGACAGTCTGGGACAGATTCTCTTGTGTCGCTTCCAATCCAGTTTCTGATGCTCCTTGGTACAATAGAAAACACTCTTGCAACGCGAACACCTGAGTAGTCTGTCGTCCCTGCCACAAACAACGCATCCGCTTGCCTCGATGACGCAACTCGTCTCAGTCGTTGGTTGCTTCTGAGGACAACTGACCGCAGGAGCTGACATGTTCCGTGTGAGCGCTCACACGGCAGGTTCACTCCTACCTTAATCCTCCTTTCTCTCCCACTCTCTCTCTCTCTCTCTCTCTCTCTCTCTCTCTCTCTATCTCTCTCTGTCCAAGCCAACTCCCCTCCCCAAACCCCTTGCCGATCGTCGCAAGTTCGCTCGTGCTCTCCCACTCTTTTTTCACACCCGTGCCACCTCTCACTCTCGCTTTCCCTCGCCAGTATGCGCGCACACGCACACGCACACGCACACGCACACGCACACGCTCTCTCTTTGTCTCTCTGTCTCTCGCTTTTATGCTTGGAGCACGTCTCAAGCCGTCGACATCGTCGGGAGCGCCGACGACATTTCCACGACGGCCAAAGTCACATACGCTCGCGCAACTTGCTGCCCAATGACCGTACGAGCCGCCACAGCTGCGCGATCACTATTTCCTTCGCGATTTTCCCAACGATAATCGGAACGTTCCCCGTCAGCGCCCCGTCCCGACCGCCGCCGGCCCCTTGACTCTTAAGGCGCTACGGGGTCGTGGGCTCTCGCTACACGCCAGGAAGACACTCGACAACTATCAGTAAACGAGCATTCTTTAATACCCGGCAAATGCCCACCGAATGCGGAAATGCCTCTAGCTCTCTATCTCTCTCTCTTACACCAGGAGGTCCGAATCCGCGCTCACCCACAGGACAACGCGCGACTCCCCGTCCGCCCCGACGATTTTCTCCGATTGAGCCGATCACCGCGGAGTAACGGGGGACAAGGGCACACTCGGCGGCGCTCGTCGCAGTTCGCCCGAGCCGCAATGCCGAAGGAAAGAAGAGGGTACGGCGAACGACACGCCAAGACCAAGCGAGACGTTTTTTCAATTATTTTCTCGCACTGCATCAAGAACATCCTCCTCTCGCGAAATTAATGGGGGGGCGCCACTTTACGGTTGCGTGTAATTTTTGAGACGACTATGACCTACGACCACGACCACGACCACTACCACTACCACTACCACGACCACGACGACGACGACGACGATGACGACGACGATGACGACCACGACCACGACCACGACCACGACGACGACGACGACGACGACGACGACGACGACGACTAAATCCCGAACACCGTCTATTAAGAACGCGAGCGGCTTTCGTAGATGCCTCGTTCGAGCTAAGCCGGTCTGCTCTTCGTTTCTGCAAAGCCTCGTAACGACAGCCCCGCGAGGCCCAATTACACCCCCCCCCCTCTTCCACTTGAATTGCCACAGCGGATAAAGTGCACTGACTAGCCAATAATATACACGATCTCCGAGGCGCGCTGAATGTACGTTTCAATTAGACGAACCGAGATTTTCCTCGGGGATTTATTTATTTTGCAAGATCGCACCCCATCCCGTGTAATTCCCATAATGTTCGCGTTCATTAAATGCAGCTCCTTGCTTTCTTCTTTCTCTTTTGGAATAGAATTTTTTTTTCTAAGAAGAAGTAGCGCGCGAGCAGTAAGCCGCTAGACCGCGTGGATAAATAATTCTCTTCGCGTTATAAAAGAAAAATGAAGAAGAAAGGAGAAAAGCAAAGAAGAAGAGAAAAAGTAATACCGAAAACACAGCTACATACCCAGTCTTGATTTTAAATAATCCCCTTCGCCCCTCAACCCGCCCCAGCCGCCGCTGCCACCGGCTCGTCACCCCACTAATCTCACGCGAGACAAACGGACAATGAATAAATTATAAACGGCGATAAGGAATCGGTGATTTTTCAACTTCACGACGTCGTGTTCGCTGAATTCATTGGACGCTATTATTAATCAAGGCTCGAAAGCCTGATTAATTTACTACGGATTGCGCTCGAAAAGCAAGCGGCGGCTCAAAGAAAGGAAGCTTGTCAATGGCATTGAGATAAGATTGTCGTTAGCAATTGGGCGCGGCGGCGAGTGCGGCTGGAGGAAGTTCGAACTCCCCCGTCGTCACCGCCGCCGCCGCCAATCGTACGTAATAATAGACGAAACGAAGGCGAAAGAAGGCGAAAGAAGGCGAAAGAAGATGAAAGGGGAAGTGAGAGAGAGAGAGAGAGAGAGAGAGAGAGAGAGAGAGAAATGAAAAATCGCTACTAATCGTTGCTGTTAGTACGGCTAATTAAGAGCGGATGTGATTGATGTCGTTGCACCGCTGGTGCTGGCAACGCTGGGGGACAGCCGGTGACGACTACGACTAAATTTTGCAGTGAAATTTTCTTTTGCTCGGTCGGTGATCATTGTCGCGTTAGTTGTTAGTTATTCTTTATTCGTCGAAAACTTTTAACACTCGCGAGTGAAAAAAAAGGCCGGAGATCTTCTTCTAAGGATTGTGGGCTGTGATGGTGAGGGATGGAGGGATGGAGGGATGGAGGGTGGGGGGGGGGGGAATTCCGACGAACAACAGGTAGATAAGTCCACGAGTTTTCGAAAAGAGTTCCGTCGGTTCGATTAAAACTTAAAAGTAGTCGTTTGATACTGGACGAGGTTACTTTTACAGTTTCCTATCCATGTTTTCGCATAAGCTAATAATAATCTTAATTTGCATGGATCGCGAGATTAAAACGGCCGCTATTTCCTTTAAATAACGGCTAGTTCGACCGATTGGCAATGGTTATAATATTTCAGTTACTTAGTCCGTCGTGCATCATTTATCGGACAGACGTGAAAATTTAATTTGAATAGCCGATGCGAGAGTGAGAGAATTATGTTTAATTGCCAATGATTGAGCGGCCATTACGTAAAATACAGTGACTTTGAAATGAGTGGAAATTTGTACCGAAAAGGAATGTTAGATAGATGGAAAATCTATCATTGTTTCTATTACAATGTCTCGCTCGAGTATCAACATCAAGAAAAATCGTATGTTTTTCTTTAATACGTATGGACGTTATTAATAAAAAGCTTTTAAAATTTTCGTTCTTTCAAATGATTTATTTAGCTCTTTAGGCTAATTAGAGCAGAAGTTGTGATAATAAAATGAAAAGAAAAATAATAACAATAAAGCATTGTTTGTTTCTAGAAATCATTTATGCAAAGGAGCTCCCCTTTTTCTCGTTACTTTAACAAATAATAAGTAACAGTCCGGATGTATTTAAAAGCTTCTTTTAAACAATAGAGTTTAATGGCAACAAGTATTCTATACGCAGAAGAATGCTTTTACTTTATGTTATTGAAAATGGTTATAAGCATAATGATTAAACATCTTTTGGAACACAATACATGTGTGAATTTAAAAACTCGAGACAGGCTTTGTTACGCTTAGCAATTTATAGACATATTGAATTAGCTATATTTTAATTAATGGCGTTTGTGTATATAAGAGTTGCGATTGTCAAGAATATTAAATTAAAATTAGAGAAACAAGAGTAAAGAGATAATTGAAATTGTGATTGTATATAAGGTAATCATTAATATTAATGAATATTATTGTTGAGCGTTGTTCTAGATATCTTCTTCGATTCATTGTTCAAATAAAATAAATTCAAAGTAAAAAAAAATTTTTCAAATATCCGAGCTAATGGTAAGCAAGGTGGCAATAAGAAAGTTATTGCTTCGGAGGTTTGTACAAAATTTTTATTGTTCTCGTGACAAAGGATCTACATTGATCTAACATTTACAAAGATGTTTTTGAAAGATTTGGATGCAATTTGAATAGTACAATTAATTATTTTATTTCTCACGCACTCGCTGTGCCTTGTATAAATTATATAATCCATAAGCGCGTTATGTGTTATATAAAGATATTCCAGGGCTGAAAATATGAGCTATTGATCAAAAGAACAAGGATCATTGATCAAAAGAACAAGGACAATAGTTGCTGACAAAACAAAAAAAATAATACGTGATCTTGAACATGGTGATAATACAGCTCGGCTCTCAATGTCTATTTGAATAAGAGAAAAGATAAATAAAAAGCAATTATTAAAATTAGTCCATTGGCTTTAAAGCTTTGTACAATTATAATTTTTTATAATTATCGTATCGTCGCTATTGAAATCTAATTTTTAACATTAATTTAGAAAACACTCCTCCCTACGTAAGTAACCTAAATCTTTAAAAAAATTATTATTATTATTACGATATGAAGTGGCGGTGTTGTACTGTAAAAATTAATTATTACATATATTGTGTATGAGCATTATAATAAACGTTTTATCAAAAATTCTCGAATATTATTATTATAAATTACCCTATTTAAAAGTATACAAAATTCATTATTCCATTTGAATATTAAATAAATTATTATTAATATGACAATTTAATTGTAATGCTATATTAGAATAAGTAGACGAAGCTAGAGACTGTAAATTCATTTTACTACATGTTGTCATGGTAACGGAATACTTGTCAAAACAAAGCATATAAATAATGTGATTATATGTACATAGTTAAACAATATATTTTTTTCGCTTAATAACAATTAAATAAATAACAATGAGTACTTTTATTCAAAATATACAAATTAAAGATGGAGAGTATACTAAAGTAATTTATACAATGGTAAAATTAAAAATCTACCATTACATCATTAAAGCAATATTTAATCAATAAATGCTGTATAAATAATTTTTCAGATAAAGGAGCAAAGATACACCGAACTTATTCAAATATTGTCTGTACTATTAGATTCTTACTCTAGTGTTAGTTAAAATAATTCATAATGTAAATAAAATTTAATTCTCAATTTTACACTTTTATTATTTTTCGTTAGTCAAGGCCATGCTTGTCACTGTTGGGCTACATTTACTTTTATACTCAAGATTTTCTCGCTGCTGCTAATTGTTATGAGAAATTGATCCAAATTTGTCCCGATGAAGCTATATATAAGCTGTACTATGCCCAAGCATTGTATCAAACTTGTTTATATCAAGAAGCTTGGAATGTTTGTGCGACTATTGCGAACAATAGTGATTTGGAAGTTAAGGTAAAAAAGCTCCAAGCGGCAATAAAGTATGGTCAGGAAGACACTGTCGCTGCAAAGAGCTACATCGATCAATGTCCTCTAGAAGATGTAGATACGGAAATTAATTTTGGATGCTTGTTATATCAGGTTGGAGAGAATTGGTTATTTATTTACGTCCATTAATTAATAACTACGCCGACTGTCTTGTAGGAAGGAGAGTACGAGCAGGCTTTGAAAAATTTTTCCAACGCTCTACAAATAGCTGGCTTTCGGCCCCACTTATCATATAACGTTGCATTATGCTATTACAAACTGAAAGAGTACGCAGCGTCGATAAAACATATTGGTAATGAAAATCAAAACAATCAATGAAATCCCTATAGTAATGATAATGATAATGATAACAATATTGATGACAATGATAATAATAATAAGGGGAATGTTGTAGCTGATATAATTGAGCAAGGGATAAAAGAGCATCCTGAATTAAGCGTTGGAATGACTACGGAGGGTATTGAAGTAAGAAGCGTTGGCAATACGTTGACATTGCACGAGACAGCCCTCACCGAAGCATTTAATTTAAAAGCGGCTATCGAATATCAGCTAAAAAATCGTAGATCCCACCATTCTTTTCTTACAAACTCTTTTATTTTCACTTAGAATGCAATAAGGTATCGTCGATAATTTTTCACATTAGATGAAGCAGCTAGAGAAGCATTGACAGACATGCCTCCACGTTCCGAGGAAGAGTTAGATGCTGTTACATTACACAATCAAGCTCTAACCAATATGGATACGAAGCCAAACGAAGGGTTTGAAAAATTGCAGTTTCTGCTGCAACAAAATCCTTTTCCACCAGAAACCTTTGCCAATATTCTATTAATGTATTGTAAATATCAATATTATGATTTGGCAGCTGAGGTGCTCGCTGAAAATGTTGATTTGACTTATAAATATTTGAGTCCAGTAAGTGAAATAATACATTGCAACAATATTTGAAAATTTTAATAGATTGATATAAGTTATAATATATATATATATATATATATATATATATATATATATATACACACATACATACATGCGCACACACGCACGTACACACACACACACACACACACACACATATAGATTGCTTGTGATTGTATCTTTACGATATAGGTGCGTATAATTTTCATCTCTTTTAATCAGAATGCCTAATTCTTGAATGCTTACATTTCTTTGAATGTTTCTTACTCTCATTCTTAGAAACGCTATTATCGGACGAATCACTATTATTAGAACTACTATGGTGTTTTTTTTTTTTATGCTTTTGCTCCTTTAACTTTCTTTTTTTCTTTTTACTTTTTTCATCGACGTAATCGTTATTCTCACTTTCCGAATCATCTTGTTTAGACGATTTACTCCTTTTTCTTTTCTTAGACTTTTTTGACTTGTGCTTCTTTTCCTTTGATTTACATTCGTCCTTAATGTCTATATTGGGTGCTGCTTTTTCATCCTCAATTTCGGGTAGAAGCTCGTACTTTTTACCATCTGGCGAAGCGAAGCAATCTTTGGCAAGGTGGCCCGGCGTTTTGCACTTTGAGCAAGTCGTTTTGAAGACTGCGTCGAGTATTATGACTTTTCTATCCTCTCTCTTATTTAATGATTTTCTTTTTTGCTCGTCCAATTGTAATTGAACGCCAGCTGGATCCAAATCTTTACCATTTCCTTGATTCACTAATTTCATCGACAGTGCAATTTTTCCATCCTCGCCAATTGATATAATTTTACACCAAATACGCTCACCTCTTTGTAAAACGTCAGTCACATCATCAACATGTACTGAACTTACCTAAAATTCATAACAATGACACATTGCTTTCAAGCATTATAATTATAATATACGGCCTAATGAAAATTACCGAAAATTAATTACCTGCGAACGATGAATCAAACCTTGCTGAGCACATCCTGGTATTTTAACGAAAGCTCCGTAATTTTGTACGGAAGATATTTCACCAAGGAATATTTGATTCACTTTGCACGAGACCATTATCTTTATATTACCCAATTCTATAGAATTCCAATCACATTCAAGGTACGTTTAATTATCGGTAACTTTATTTACATACATTCGGCAGCCAATTTAACAATACTTGAACAATATTTATTGGCGAGCTGAGGTTATGTTTAGAAAAAGACAAAATAAATTGTCGCAGGATCGTAAGAAACGGGGCGTTTTACGGGGCGCCTTATTCTTCATTATAAATAGACGAATGAACGATGAAAGCCAGAGTCGCGGTAGATTTTAATTTGAAAATTTGATTCTCTCGTTAAATAATTGATGTATAACAATCCATGTACGACATAATTAATAATAATAGACCGTTTGTTTCAAGTATTTGTATGATTTTCTCGACGCTTTAATAACGCAACAAACCTCACCGGAAGAGGCCTACAGAAAATTCGATGATCTCGCTAATAAGCATACGGAAGTGTTGAGGAAGGCGACGAAACAAGTACAAGAAGCAAGATTAAATCATGATGAAAATTCGGTGAAAAAAGCGGTTAATGATTACGAGGACGCATTGGAACGCTATGTGCCGGTGCTGATGGCCCAAGCGAAAATATTTTGGGATTTAGGGAATTACACTCAAGTGGAGAAAATCTTCAAAAAGAGCGTGGAATTTTGTAACGAGCACGATATATGGAAATTAAACGTCGCCCACACGGTATTTATGCAAGAAAATAAATTTAAAGACGCAGTTGGCTTTTACGAGCCAATCGTGAAAAAAAAATATGACAATGTACGTAACGAGTGACTTTGCTATTGTTTGAATCTCCGAAAATTAAAGCGGCCGCCGCCGCCGCCGCCGCCGCCGCTACTTTACTGATTTTTCATGATTTTTATAGATTTTAAACGTGAGCGCTATTGTATTAGCAAATTTATGCGTAAGCTATATTATGACTACTCAGAACAGCGAAGCCGAGCAACTGATGAAAAAAATTGAAAAGGAAGAAGAGACGGTTTCCTTCGAGGAGCACGATAAAAAATTATTTCATCTCTGCATTGTCAATTTGGTAATAGGAACGCTTTATTGCGCTAAAGGCAATTACGAATTTGGCATCTCGAGGGTAATGAAGAGTCTGGAGCCTTACAATAAAAAGCTTGGGACCGATACGTGGTACTATGCAAAAAGATGCTTTCTCTCACTTTACGAACAACTAACGAAGCAGCTGGTTGTTTTGAAAGATAATACCCTACAAGATTGCATTCAATTTTTTGAACATTGCGAAGGTAATGTAGAACTTATATAATTATAATCGTGCTTTTAATTTTTAATTTTCAATCATTATGATTATGCACCACTACTAATAAAACGCATGATTAATTTAGTGTATGGAAGAGACATACAAACCGTGCTGGAACCTTTATTTGAGCTGCAGGAACTATCTCCCATTCCAAAAGCAAAAGAAACTGTTACTTACGAAGCCAGATATTTGAAAGTATTGTTTTTAAAATATCAAATGTCTTGAAGTCGGGGCCAAATACGAGCATTTTCACCTCATTATATTGTATTTAAGAAAACAATAATAAGGACTAAGGATCTTTGAGAGGAAAAAATTTCTTTTCTTTTATCATTATAATAATAGTATGATTAATAATGCGTAATTGTATGTCGTAACGAGCCAATGTGTGTAATATAAAAATTCACTCTTAGTACAAGTAGAAAATACGATAATATTGATAATGTTTGATCGTTAAGAATAAAGCGTGGAATTTTGTTTAATGCGATGATTTGAAATAAACATTTTTTCACTGCAACTAATCCCTTAAAAATTCATTTTTAACTCGAGCAAGTACTTATATCAATGTTCTTGTTTCAAATTTTTTTTTCTTTCCTACCTTTATATTATCGATTATTATAATTTTCTTGTTAATGATCAGTCGAACTACGAGTTTTCAGCGAATTCAGTGAGGAAAGCCAACGAATTGGTTGAGTCGGGGGGTTTTATGTTTTACACGCGCAACCCTGATGGATTTCGTTTGTCATGCATATGCGCGCGCGCGCGCGCATTGCAGTGATAATAAAAATGGTGGTGGACACGGAATTGGAAGAAGCAAAAGCAGCTGTTTTACAGCTAATGAATGAGAAAGATAAGATCGAATCTGATTTACAATCGGCAAGAAATATCTTAGATGCCGTAAGTATTAATTTAATAAAATATATATATATATATATATATATATATATATACATATCTATAAGGTTAACATCACCTACGGACTTTCATATTAAGGAGTGACTTTTTAGAGACAATGACCTGTCACTTTTCATATTTAAGCCCATCAATAATATAAAGTTACTTATATATTATCGTGTGTTTTCAGAATCGTGTGGGCATGACGGACAATTTAGTAGATTTAGAAGGCTATCCAAGAAATGATATCGACGTTTATCAAGTTCGACATGCTCGTCACAAAATAATATGTACATTTCGTTGAACTTCGTTTGTTTCATGTCAAATAGTTGCAGTGATTATCTTTTGCCCAATGATGAATAACATTTTGTTAAATTACAGGCTTGCAAAATGATCATAAGGAATTAATGCTTAAAATCGAGGAAGGTTTGCACAAGATTCATAAGATTGCTGGCGCTGGAACAGAAGCGAGTCCTTCGACTTCTAATACGATGCAGGATGTCTTTCTATTAGAACCATTTTTAAGAGTTAACTTGGTGTCCTCTGGCTCTCCAGCCGAACTGGCAGTAAGAAATAAAAGTCACATTGATTATTAGGAAAAGGCTTTCGTTCAATTTCATGCAAGATCTCAATATTAATTTTAAATATCGTTTTCGGGTTGCATTGGTAGTAGCATTGTTTTTTCTCCCAATAAGTTCTGGATTTTAATACAATGTCATAAATTAAGACAAAATGAAAATCAATATTCAATTAGTTTAAACGTCGGTATTCGGTGCTACTTTGGTATAGCGTTTGAATTTTAATTAGACTCGATGCAGCTCGATCCAATAAATGCTAATAAAATAATTGTTTATTCTGTGAAAATATCGAGTATTTGTTATATAGGGTATACAAGTGGAAGATCTTATACTAGAATTTGGATCGATATCCAATAGAAATTTCAAAAGCTTAAAAGATATTGGAACACTAGTGGAAAATAGCCGATATAAAAATATCTATGTAAAAATCAAGCGTGGATCCAATACTTTTGCATTGACTTTAATTCCTCGACCTTGGAGTGGAAAGGGACTTCTCGGTTGTAATGTTGTTCCATTGGAGGCTGTAGAAAGATAAAGAAGATCAAAGTATTTCTTAAAATTGTATAAGGTATTTACAGTTGTCAGTAAGTCATTATCTAATCGAATAAATTTCTATTTTTAACGAATTTTCAAGAGACTTATTTATTTTCCTTGATTATTAATTTTAGATAAGTAATTAATTTATGAAATCTATAAGAAATTATTTAAAGCAATGCTTTAAGCCTTTAATTTTATCGTTTGAGAAAGGTAACAAAAAACAATAATTATATTTATCCCATATCGATAGAAATAGCTATTAAGCATAAAGTTTAAACGTAAAAAGACCTATAAGTTTATTCATTTATATGATCAAAGCAGAAAATTATTGTTATATAATAAATTAACATCGTTACATTGACTTCTTATCGATTGTTACATAATCTTCAATTTTTCTTTTTAAAGCCACGTCATTTTTAGATATATATATATATATATATATATTATACAAATCTTTCACAATCAATTTAAAAAACAAAAGATAATCAAAGAAATAATTTTTCGTGCATCAGTCACTCGAATGATTAATATAATAAATATAACCAACAGGTTTGAATTTATATATAATCATCTTATCTGCAATTTTATTTTTAAATAATTATAATATTATACTCTAGAGAAAAACACAGTACCCTCGTACCGATGTATTGCTATAAGATTCATTTAAAAATTTACATTTAAAACAAAATGCATTCCTCGTTACTTTCAACGATATACGTACATAAATATTGGGACAATACTACCGATTGTATCGTATGCCCAATAAAACAAATGTAGAAGATTTTTTCATTTTTACTTGCACTTATAATCTGAAAGATGGCCTTGAATATTTATCTTATTCTAAACAAGAATTGTCATCATACCGACATTGGAATAAACAATATATCAGTAGATGAAGGAATCTAGCAACTGTAGACTCAACGTGTGTTTGACAAAAAATATCTATTTAAATGTAAAACTAAAAAACAGAAGAAAGAAAGAATAAAGAAACGAGAGGATTTCAATTGAAATTTATTTTATCTTCTATGTTGCTGCAACGTATGTACATGCAATAACGCGTCACATTAAAATTGCATTAATATATCCAATTATATGGACTCTTTATATTCGCATTGCCGTGACAATAAATTCATGCTAGAAAAGCAATTAAAAAAAACAAACAAACAAAGTCTAAATAATTTTAATTTGTTGGGGATATGTATCTCGTGGAACTTGATGTTCATAATGCGCGCTTTTGCGCAAGAGATGAGTTGGTCTCGCTTTTACGTAATCAGCGATTATCCAATGTAATATGATTAACCTGCGGTGCTTTTAGAAATTCGTCCGCTTTGGAATGAATGAATATCAATTGCTGACGATGTGCACGTGCGCGATTAATAGAGTGATTTCGATCGAGATATCGCAGCTTTGCAATTAATGGTTTTAAAATTTGTATATTTTTGGTTTGCCGATAGACCAATTGCTGTATAGAAGTCTTAAACCAAGCTCAAACACCTAAATTCGCTTTTTCTCGATAATGACAAATTTGTATAAGCAATATTTGAAGTTGCTGCAAAAATGGCCAGTTGATAAATTAAAATCCAAGTATGTATTTAATAATAAATTCTGCATGTGTAGTTTAAATTGCATTACATAATAGCATGCTAATCTTAAGAGGTTAACAACCTCATACATGCCTATATATATGTATATATATATATATATATATATATATAATATCACTTTTACATTTAATAATATTATAAAGAAATTTGTGCTTATTGTAGACGTAATGCGTTACAAATGTTGTTTATAATTACCGAACAATTGTATTTCTTAAAAAATAATTGGCTATCCGAAACTTTAATGTAAATCTTGTACGTTTATAGGGATCTTGGTCAACACATACGTAATGAAATTAAAATTGCGTTTAGCAAAGGAAACGATAGTACAATAAAAGATATAGAAAAATGTCAACGTTATTACGAAAGTCTCGAGAGATTGGCATCAAATTATTATGGTAATAAATATCCATGCACGTTTACGAAAACTGCAACGGGCATAAAACCTGAACACTGTACCTTAATTTTAAGTCCAGAAATTCAAGATTTTCTCCAGCAGAAAAAGTTGGGATATTTTGCCAGATTTAAGCAAAAGTTAAGAAACATCTTTAGTAATAAAATTTCAGCCATAGACATTAATAATAAGTAACTTGTTTGTAAGTAGCGTTATAAAAGTGATGATGTTTTTGCTCAACGCTCTTAGGTATTTTAAAGTATCTACGAGACTGTGTAGTACTCGGAGTCTTCTCCATAGGAGTTGCGAATCCAAGATAGAATCATGTAATAATACACAAATTCATGTTCCAGTGATGGTAGAGGAGACGTTAAAATATTTGAACCTCTCGCCAGGAGATACGATAATTGATATGACATTTGGCGCGGGTGGTCATTCTAAGAAAATTTTAGAATCCATACCCGATGTGAAAGTCTTTGCTCTCGATAGAGACGAGGTAGCGATAAGCTGTGCTAAAAAATTGGCGGAACGATACCCAGGCCAAGTAATACCATTAGTTGGTAGATTTTCCGAACTTTTATCGTTACTAAAGAATCACAATGTGAAGAAGAATAGTATCGATGGCATACTTTTTGATTTTGGCTGCTCATCCATGCAATTTAATACACCGGCGAGAGGCTTTATGATATCAAAAAATGGACCGTTAGATATGAGAATGGATGGATTTAGGTGTCCCGATAATCCAACGGCAGCTGATATTCTTGCTAAGATCGAAGAAAAAGACTTATATTGCATATTGAAATGTTATGGAGAAGAGAAGAGAGCGAAAAAAATTGCACGAGCTATCATTGACGCGAGATATACATTTAGAAATTTAAGGACGACGCATGAATTGGCTCAACTCGTCGAGTCATTGTTCCCCGATGAGACTAACGTCGACTCGTTGGGGAGGTTTCAACATTCTGCTACAAAAACATTTCAAGCGTTGAGAATTTTCGTGAACAACGAGTTGAATGAAATTAATTATGCCATGATAATTGCAGACAAACTTCTGAAAATTTCTGGTCGGTTGGTAACAATATCTTTTCATTCCTTGGAAGATACTATAGTGAAAAGACACATTTTTGGAAATGTTAAGGATGGCATGGCTAACCAATTACCACTGAAATACATAAATTATGGGAAAACGTGGGACAATCAAGAGGATGTAAAAAATATGACAGAGACTTCGTGGAAAATGTTGCACAAACATGTTTTAATGGCTAGTAACAAAGAAGTCAGCATGAATCCTCGATCTCGGTCGGCAAAATTTCGAGGAATCATCAAGATTAAGTAAAATTTGATATTCATAAAGAATTTATTTCACTTTAAGTAATCCACAAGATAAAGTGTTTTTAAAAAAATGTATGTATATTATTTGTGCTTTAATAACAATAACAATAATACAAGATAAAAAATTAAATTATGAAAGGGTGTGACAAAATTGTAGAATAATAGTAAGCGATACGTTTGTATAAATATACGTAATAGTTCCTTTCCTCGTTAGTTGATGATTTAAAATAAGCCTTCGATCTCATTTGTTTCATAATTCCAATCCATATCATAAATATTTGGTCTTGCTGGCAATCCTGGCATCATCATGATCTATTAATTAGAAAATTTATACAATTTTTTTATTATCTTGAAACATGTATAAAATAATACTTTGTATATTCACGGCCGACGAATTTGTTTGTAATAACTCACCGATCCGACCATCGGTACGACGAATCCAGCCCCAACCGACACAAATATATCCGTGATGTCTAATTTGAATCCGGTTGGTGCTCCTTTAATATTGCCATCACCGGTCAATGAATTCGATGTTTTTGCCATGCACAGTGGTAATTTGTCGTAACCAAATCTATTGTATTCCTGAATTTTTACCTTCACCTGAAAGCAGCAGCATAATTGCAATAAATCAATACATCGTCATTTTAAATACTTAAATTATGAAATGTCACTGCCATCGCTCGATAATGGGAGCGCGAGAATATAATATAACAATATTATGATTTCAACAATTTGAAAAAATTATTCTTATTCTCAACGAATAATAATATTTTCATCCAAGCGTTGCTTCGTTTTAAAAATGAAAAAATATCTTTTTTTTCTTTTTTTTTCTTTTTTTTTTTTTTTTTTTTAATGTAAATTGATGCGTTTGTCGATCGAGCTGCCTTTGTAACTATTTTTGACCATAATCGTTAATGATTTCATAAATTTAATTAAAACTTTAACATTGCCCGTTATAACTATCGTAAATTATATGTATATTAGTGTTACTCGTCCTATCGTCGATGAATAAACATTCGCCTTCCAATAGTATAAATAATGTAATTATCGAGGGGGACAATTGTTTGGAGATATTTTACAATATAGAAAATAAGCCACGACTTATCAGTTCCCATTACCTTTTTCTTACACATTTGGACATTAGAGAGCGGAAACGAACGATTGGAAAATACATTTTATATAATTGCCATTGCTGGTCAATAATGCAAACAAACTTGCGATTCATCATCAATTTTACCAAAGCGTGAGTCTGCCAAAGCGTACGGCGACATTGAAAACTTTATTAATCGGGAAGGGAAAAAAAAAATTTTTTTTCACCCTTGCCTCAATTCTTATTTACAGTAAAAATTTTCGGCTGTTCTATCGCCTCGGTTAAGTTTTATTAAGTTTTATCCCATCGAGATTTATCCCATTCAAATATATCGAAATATTTCGACCCCTTAAAACGTACTTTTTACATTCAAAGCAAAAACACAAAACAAAACAAACAAAAAAAAAAAAAAAAAAAAAAAAAAAAAAAAATAATTCTCTTTAACGTACTCCGGCAATAATAAGGAATTCTTTCAAAATTTTAAAATCGTTATTCGCTTTTTCCTCTTGGAGTAGAGCTTTACTAGAGTAGAACTATACTCGCATCGATCCAACTCGATCGACGATCAATCGTCGTGCTGTTGGGGGACATTTTACAAAGGACACGCTGATCGTCGAGCTCGAGAAGGTAGCTTGTTTAGCTTCCTCGATGTCTATCCTACCGTTTCTTCGACACAAAGGCCCGAGAAATTTTTCATCTCAGTCTCGAACATACCAAATCCGCCAGGACAACTTCTCCAGCACCGTACATTTCCTTGGCGATCTTCTCGATCTTCTCCTCGATACTCAGACTCAAATCATAGAGGAAGTGAAAATCATTAGGCTTTGCAATTGCATCGATGACTGCGTCGGCAAGCTTCACGGCACCTTTCCCACCCTCGGCCCAATGTGTACAAACGACGGCATCGGCAGCCCCGTTCTCCAGCGATGCTTGCTTTACAAGCTCCAATTCCGTTTGGGCGTCACTTCTGCAAAATATCGGCATTTATTTATTATATAATGGGCGATCGACTGCCACGATCTCCAATGGCGTTGCAAGACAAAAAGATTTACAAAAGATTCTCATCTGCCATTAAAAAAATTCCAACATATATCCAACAAATATCCAACAAATATCCTACAAATATTTATAACTTTCGTGGAGGAGGACATCGAGATTATTACCGCTTATATTACCACTACCGCTACTACTACTATTACTACTACTACTACTACTACTACTACTACTACTACTACTACTACTACTACTACTACTACTACTACTACTACTACTACTACTACTACTACTACTACTACTACTACTACTACTACTTACTCGTGCGCGTTGATGGCCACGACGACTGGTAAGCCGTACTTGAGGCCATTGCCGATGTGCTTAATGAGATTCGGCAAGCCCTTCCTCACGAGCTCGAGATTCTCCGCTGGTGAGGATTGCTGCTGCGGCTGCTGGCCTTTGGCATCTGGTTTTGCGGGTCCGCCGCCGTGCATCCTCAGGGCGCGAATCGTTACTACGAGGACGACGGCGTCGGGCACGAGGCCCGAGCTGCGGCACTTGATGTTGAAGAACTTTTCCATACCGATATCCGAGCCGAAGCCCGCCTCGGTCACAACCACGCCCTCGGGCCCAACGAGCTTCAGAGCTACCGCGTCCCCGACTATGGAGGAACAGCCGTGAGCGATGTTGGCGAAGGGTCCGGCGTGCACCATCACCGGGGTACCCTCGAGGCTCTGCATAAGGGTCGGCTCGATCGCGTC
>NW_011948425.1:676546-688485 GCF_000503995.2 Ceratosolen solmsi marchali | reverse complement strand
CCCCCGTCATACCCTGGGGCGAGAGGATCGTTAATCGCGTTAGCCACACCCGGTATCTCTAATCTATCGTCCTTTTAGCGGGGAGTAATAATAGGCGCGAGAGATACTTGTCGTCGTACTTGTACATCACCGTGTCCAAGCAAGCTTCGCTCGACAAACCGACAGATCGAAAGACAACGAAAGTCTTTCGAACGTCTGACATACGTCATATAACATAAGTGGTGGCCGAGTGGCGGACAAGTTGCGTGGTGCAAGGGGAGGTTGGGGGAGGGGGGAGGGGGCTCGGTTATCCGCAACGATAACTATCGAGTTACACTTGGAAGGCAACGTTGAGCGGTGTCACTTGAAGGATTTTACAGCTTTATTGTTGCGAGACTGATGCGGATAGAGGCTGATTGGGGGGGGGGGTGTGCGAGTATAAGACACAGCAGTCATGATATTCGTTAATTAAGAAATCGGATAACGAGAGTGCGTGACTTACGAAATCGTCGGCCAAAAGCGGCTCGCCATGTTTGTCGAACGCTACAACCATATTGGCTAGGCGGTTCTTCATGTCGTCGACGCTTTTGGCGAGGGCGAGGATAGCCATGATTTCCGAGCCGACCGTTATTTTGAAGGATGTCTCGCGTGGTTCGTCCTTCGTCGATGCGTCGTGCATGACCGTCACCTTACGCAAGTAACGATCGTTCACGTCCACCACTGCAAATCAAGGGCGTTACGCACTGATGTTCCAATCATTGCTGCTTCTCTTCAATGTCAATCAATTTATCAATTAAGATTAAGAATTCAAGGGCTTATATACCTCTCGTGAACAGGATTCTTTTAGGATCGATGTCCAATCTTGAGAATCTACTCTGCTCCTCCTCGGTCAATGTATCAGGGTCAACTTTATCGATTCCGAGCCTCGATAATCTTCTAATTTGTATTTTTGAAAATTTGCGCACACCTCGGACAGTGGGCACTAATCGTTTGTATAACTCTTGGCAAGACATTTTCGATTCGTGGAAATATCGAGCGTCTATTTGTGCAGCCAATAAATTATTTGCTGCACTCACCGCGTGAATATCACCGGTCAGATGAAGGTTAAATTCTTCCATCGGTATTACCTGAAATTTTAATTAAAATTTTCATATTACGCTTCCCCCCCTCCCCCCATTTCTTTCATCAAATAATACACATTTCATACTCAGTCGCTTGCGATCTCAATCGATAAAACAAAAATTTAAAGCAAAAATTACGATACAACTTAAATGCCACTCGTACATATAGAGATTATCGTTTACTCGCATTGTGAAATGATTTTGCAATTTTTGTAAAAAAAAAAGGTTAATGCCACCAAGTATTATAACAAATGTAACAAATGTAATTTTAGTTTAAATTAAAATGAAAAGCATGATATTTCATCATTATTAAAATCACATCATTTTAGACTTTTGATTTTGAGCGATCAAATCCTTTACTCAATTTTATTAATGCCATTATCATTTCGAAAGGCTGGTTGTTTCGTAATTTTTTTTTTTTTTTTTTTTTGAAATTTATTACGAATCGTGTACAAATCTGTTCTTTATTATTCATTTGCATAATTTATTTTCATAAAATGATAATAGAAATCAAAATTATTTTATATTATTTTATGCCTGAACATAAATTGTGACTATTTAATTATCACATTTACTTGGACGAATTTTTCGTAATGATTTTAAAAGTTTCATTTACTACGCTTTAATTATAATAAATGTATTACCTTATACACATTCATATATGTAATAGTATTAATTTTTCAAATTATCCTACACATTTTTATGTTTAGTCGAGTCTATGTTCTTCAGTTCCATGAAATATTCAATGTGTTTTGAGAAATATATTAATTTTGAAAATACGTTATCGAATTTTGTCATTTAAACAGAAACGAGATGATGAAAATTGAACAAACTGCCAATGAATATTTAAAGGAAAATACAGTTAAAGATAATAAGAACGGCGGAGGGATATTTTACCCGAATCAGAGAGAATAATCAATGGTATTATTAAGTTATTAATAATTTGATATTTTAATTTCTAACAAAATGATTGTCAAGGAATTACAAAATTAGCTTTTACTCTCATTAATGATGGATTTGCTAATTCTTGCACGAGAATATCTAAAGTAGCGAAATCTTGGTTTTATACACTCGATAGCGCGCGTTACGATGAATATTTTCTCGATGGTACAAAACACACATACACATAATCTTCCGAATGAATATAAATCAATGTATTTACGGGATGAAGCGGAGGTTTTTTAAATTTGATGTGAAATGTATCATAAATCATGTGCAATTGCAAAATTGATTGCCGTTGCAGTCTAATGTTGCCAGCAGTTAAAAATTTAAATGGATAGTAGTTTATGATGATCAAAGGAACGGGAATAAGGAGAAAAATGAAGATAATGAACTTGGTAAGCGGTGGATGAGGAGAGGTGGGGGTGAGGTAGAGTGGGGCACGACGAAATTTCAGCATATGCCATTGTGACGCGGCGGATAATTAAAGATAGAAACTTGCTTGGGAATAACCGCCACCGGCGGCTCCACCCTTCACCCCAAAAGTCGGCCCTTGACTCGGCTGTCTCAGTGTGGCGATGGCGTTCCTGGCCCTGTGCGCGGTCAGCGCTTGTACGAGGCCCAAGGTCGTCGTGCTCTTGCCTTCCCCGAGGGGCGTTGGCGTAATCCCGGCGACAACCACGTACTTGCCGTTCCTCTGATGCCGAAGCCTCTCGAGCACGCTCAATCCGACTTTGGCCTTCTTGTTGCCGTAGAGAGTGAGCTCGCTACCGAGGACGCCGATCTCCTCGGCGAGCTCGGCAATGTGCTTGGGGGTCTGGCCGCGGGATATCGCCATGTCGCTCGGCACAGGTTTCCGCAGCTCGAGCCCGAGGACGCGCAGATTCCACGTGGTGGTGAGGAGCCGCTCGGCCGTCCGCTGCGCCGATATTACCGTGTTCTTCATGAGCATGGCGACGGTCATGGGTCCGACGCCACCAGGGACTGGGGTTATGTGCGAGGCGTTGAGCACAGCCTCGGCGTATGCCACGTCACCCACCAGACGCTGTCCCGTCTTCTTCGTTGAATCTGTTGAAACGACCGAGAGACAAGGCATTTTAGGCGTCTATGTTAAATCAAGGTGCTTTTGTATGGTCGATAAAGGCGACACCGAGGCGGGCAGGTCGTCGTACCTCGGCTTTCCCTAGTCCTACGAATCCCCTCTTCCCTCGCTTATTAAGGCTTTTGGTTTCCGTTGGCCCCGGCACCGATACCATACAGCGCAAATCAATCATATTTAACATTTTACAAAAATGTTTGCATTTTCAGAGATAAATAGTGGGTGACTGCGATTGGCATAAATATTTTTTTTCGAAATTTTTGTTTTCTTCATTATTTGGTATTAATGTGTTTATCGGCTTGGCATTGCGTATCGATAGGAATAGACGTCGATTAAACGCTCGACGAGCTGTATCACTTCTCATATCGATAAATATGAAAAGTATTATGTCAATGTTACTCACGGAAGTTTTGGTCGATGGACTTTTTAATCGAAACTATGATTTACTGCTCTTCCACATTATCATACTATAATATGATATTAAGGCATCGACGACTAGCGCACGTATCCTGCTCGTATAATCTTTTAGTGAAATCCATATGTAACTAACTCATCGATGCCTGGCAAAATTTAAATTTTCGTTAATCTACGCATAGATTTAACGTCTTTTGCACGTTTGGTTTCACATTCGGTTATCTACAAACCCTTTGCAAGGACATAAGATTTATAATTCGAAATATAAACGTTTTATAATTATCGAGTACCTTATTACCGATTCACTCGACGTAGCAATAATGATTTATTCGAATTTATATAACCATGAAAATATCGTAGTCGTTAATGGCTATTCACACTAATAATGAGAAAATCTTTGAGCAATAGACGCTGGATTATCGAATCGATGGCCGTCCAATAGTTATAATATTACAGATAAACTTAAAAATAAAAGTCTGCTGACTTTTATTTTCTGGCAGCGAACGAAACATTGATTATCTCATACGCTCGGCTATATGCGGCTTGACAAGTTTCATCATAATAAGTTGGAGCTGATAAGGTTCTTCTTCAAATTTACGCAACGATGAGCTGGATAAGATTAAATTCATTTTCTTCGCATTAAAATAGCTTTTAATTTAATACTAACTGAAATTATATACTGGAATTGAATCATTTATATTAAGCATAATTTAAATAATTTATCGTTCGATTAATTTATTGTAATAATAATAATAATAACAATAATAACAACGACGACGATTACGGCGACGAAAAGTTTCAAATACATTGGATTTGCCGAAATAACCGCAATTATACCGTACACGTTAAATTCATAATTTAATTTTTAAATCAAAGTTAAGCTATACCTAGGTAAAATTGTTAATTTATTTATATCCATCGAGTAATTTTGAATAATTCGCAGTTGAAAGTATGCTCGATTACCTGGAAGTGAGTTTATGCCACAATCGATAACAACTGCACCTGGTTTGATCCACGATCCTTTAACCAGCTCGGGTTGTCCTATACCAACTACCAAAATGTCTGCCTGTGAGACCTACAATTACAAATTGACATACAAGCGAATTACATCGCAGCTTATTAATTCTCATTCACATAATGATTAATGCGAGGCTTACGATGCTACACAAATCTTTCGTTTTGGAATGGCAAATCGTGACTGTCGCATTCTGCCATTTCAATAATTCGGCAATTGGCGTACCAACTATTTTACTTCTCCCCAAGACAACAGCGAAGGCTCCGGCTATCGACTTTCCACTCCTACAAATAAATGCTACGCTTTTAAGAAAAATTTTCCTGCCGTTTGTCATGTATTGTTAAAAATTAATATTGTTCGAGTACCTTTTAATTAGCTCGATACAGCCATTGGGTGTGCAGGGAAGGAATCCCGACATATCACCGATTGCCACTCTACCTTCGTTAATCGTATTTAATCTGAAGATTTATTATTACGATTACGATTCTTTAATTGTAATTACGTTAATGCAAATTAATTACTTTAAAGCAAAGCTTTCAATTCAAAGCCTTGTAATTGGCATTTTGTCCAATAGAAGGCATTACAATGTGCCAATGATTGATTACGTACGTTAGGAAAATATTAATTTTATAGGACGGATTATCGAAGTTTTACATTCGACAAATTGATAGATTGTGATAATTTAATTATCCCATAAATAGTTATTGCCAGACTAGTAAATACTTTCTTCTTATATCTATAATATTACTTCTATGGTCAGAAAACACCATACAAACATCCTTGCTCGTGTAGTACGCTTTGGTATTAATATTGTATGGTTTTTCATACGAATGGACGCGCACGTATGTTGGTATTGTATGAAAATTTGGAAATTTTCCACTTTACTTTCCACGAGTATTTAATTTCATTGCAATAAATATTATTGACGCGCATGTCATTCCGTATAACGACACATTGCTACATAACGTTTAAGGTGTCAAAGATTATTAACCACGCTCGTACAAAATGAAATTATTGAAACAATTTCTGTGAAATAATCATGCGAATACTCCATGGACATAATTTTCAATTCTTTTTCATTAAAAATTCGTATTATTAATTAACTCCAAGTGATTGTGAAAACCAAATCGATAGATGAATTTTTAACGAAAATTTCATTATTTATCGTTAAAGCGTCGATCCATGCGAACGTTCAATTTATTTAGCATTCTTATAAATCGTGATAATTATAAATAAATATCATACCAGGCAAAATACGAAATACAAGACTTTTTATTTTTACTCTTATTTGCTATATTATGCACTTGATGATATAACATGGCATATCTTACCCGTCGACATCTTTGGCCGGTGAGACGGTGTCCGTGATGAGATGCGAATTGATTTTGTTTACACTGTCTAGAGGCATTTGAACGATGATGCCGTGCGTGTTTGGATCATCGTTAAGTTTTTTCAATTCGTTTAATAATTCGTATTCTGTAATCGTGTTTGGTAGTTTAATGTGCATTGCACTTATTCCGATTTCGCTCGCCGCTTTGATCTTCATTCGAATGTAAACATTGGAATCCTCGCGGCCGCCAACTTGGACAATAGCTAATCCGGGAGTGAAATTTGGTAGTTTTTCTTTGATCCTGGTGACGTCCTTCGCCAGAGACTCGCGAATCTCTCTGAAAAATTGACCGATTAAGAAACTTGCTTTTAAATTATCTTCCCATTTAATTGCCTTGCTCCGATAATCAAATTATATTGTTTCGCAAATCGATGTATGATCGGTATGATCGGCAGTTTGAATTAGCAACTTGGACAATTATAATTTAATGTAAATGCGGAAAGGTAATTTATTATTTATTTTTTTTTTCTCGTTATTTTTTCTAATTATTTTCTCGTTAATTTTTTTTTTTTTTTTTTTTTTTTTTTTTTTTTTTTTTATTTACGTTTACCGATATATGCATAATATTAAATCATTGAATCCTAGTGATTTGATTTTATGTAATAAGTGAATTTTGTGTGTAAGATGATTTTACGAAAGGATTTTGAAATATGCACTTTATAAGTCTCGAAATAAATGTTTTTTTTTTTTTTTTTTTTTTTTTTTTTTTTTTTTTTTTTTTTTTTTTTTTTTTTGTTATACTTTAATTATTAATATATTCAATTAAACATTTGCATTATTAATTTTGGTATACGTAATTATACAATTTATTTGAAATGCAATTTAAAACATAAGTATTTCATTTCCATGGCTGTATTCATTAATTCCACTATGCTAATAACAATTTTACTCTATTATTTTCTATTAAATCAATTAATTTTATTCATTAACGCTTAAATGATATTTTCACGGTCCGTTTTGGACAATTATAAATGTAATATTCACCAGTTGTCGATTTTTTTTTTCCAATGTTAAAAATAGCATATTACGCGATTTATTATTGTTGCAAATATCATTGCAATGATTATTATTTTATTTTTTAACTTTATCATTAGGATAGCTCGTTGATTTCGTCAATGAAATAGAAAAACAACAACTGGCGATAACAACATACTAAATATCAATACAGTTACATCATATAATTATTATTAAATAATCTTCATTAAAATAATGATAAAATACTTTTGCTAATAATAGACACACATTCGTACGCTCACAAATAAGAATGCACATGCGTGTGTGTGTTCATCGAATAAATAAAGTTATTTTTTAATTGTTTTTTCCTTCTGCAGATTGTTTTATTGAATTTAAAATGAAAGAAAAAAAGAAAGAAAAGAAAACAATGAAAATCTTTAAAACAGACTCGGCATTGCGAACATCCGTAATTAATAAAAAAAAAAAAAAAAAAAAAAAAATAAAAAAAAATAAATAAAAAAACATAAAATCGGCAAAAAGATTTTGTTTTAATATAAAATATCCTGTAATGAAATATAGCAAATATACAGCAATTAATGACTTGGAATTGTCACTACCATCGTCCTTCAAATTTTATTCAACTTATTATTCTCATTACGTAAACATTTAAATTGCCCGAAAATTAATAATCAATTTGGTAAAAAAGGGCCGCAGTTTCCGTTAATATTAAAACAAAATATCAATTACAAATGTAAAACATTATTTCAGCAAGAAGGATATTATTTATGGAAGCAGCCATTTTTTAAACGATGGATAAGAGTGATCTGCCATAGTCGAGCAAACAAATTTGGTAAAAATGTGCCTCCTAAATTATTTACGTAATTATAAGCGAGAGAATAAATAAGCGTCCCGAAGGATATTTTTGAGTAGAAAATTATGTCGTCCAGTAATTTTCTCTAGCGCGATTAATATTCGTATCAACACACATATCTACTACTTTCAATATCCCCCCTCTCTCTCTCTCTCTCTCTCTCTCTCTCTCTCTCTCTCTCTCTCGTACGGCTAAATGTGCATAGGTGTGTCATGTGTGTACACACACGCTCAGTTGCCTCGATTAAATCAACAATGAATCAATTGGACGACATTAAATAAGTCGCCGAGTGGAATCGAAGAAGACAATTATGACGTAATCGACCAAGGAGCGAATAACTAGCAGGAAGACGCGTGCCCTCCAATCTCGACGTGATTACTTAAAATTAAAATCCAAATGGACTCGTGCCACAAAAATTACAACGTCTACTACGCGGGACACGACCTTCGGCCGACGTACCCGGTGTCAATAAAAAACAGACTCGCTCGCTTCACCTGACCCTTGGTCGTGTCACTCATCGAATTCAACCGACTCTAGCGCCTAAAAATCAATAGCACATGTTCGGCATTCGGCGGCAACCTTCCCGCCCATTTCATCTCACAACCTAATCCCAAGACGAGGTAGCAGATATTTGTACGAACTTGGCCAGGTCCGTGCCCGAGAGTACAATGCCACGCGGATCGTCCGCCATGTCCTCTTGGCAATCGGTAATCGTGGATCAGCGATAGAGAGGCCTGCTGGTGCCCGACGAGCTTGGCTCTTCCTCGAGATGTAGCTGCTGGTGCTCCTAGTGCTCTGGCACCTTCGCCTCGTGCTTCCTCGCAGCCACCTTCTCAACGAGGGCCGGCCCGGTAACGTCGCGTACTCGATTACCGACGGGATCGCGGGGCTCTCCCTAACCTCGGCCACGCGCACACTGCTTCGGGCCTGGACTCGCGCGCGCAACTTCGGCCGGCCTTTCCCTCTCCAGAGCCGGTCTATCCGACGACGATCCGCAGCGACTCTCATTCGCCGAGGAAGGGAGAGCGACTCCCGGAGGCACGTGAGAGATTTCCCTGGGACGTGATATTCAAGCGACTGCAGACTCGGCCGGCTGCTATCGCCTTCGAGGTCGTCGATTATACGTACGACCATGCGACCAATTAAAAAACAAACGTCTCGGTTTACAATGTCAACAACAGCAGTTAAGTAGTTGGGCGATGCTTGCTACTTGCGCTTCCGCCAGTCGATCATATATTTTTGTATTCTTGGCGTTGTTGCGCGAGTTTAATCGGTAATTGCCAACTACTTACGTACCGTGGAGGAGGCCATTTTCATTAGGAGCACAATATAATATAATAGTATTGTTAATAGTCCAAAGGATCAATAACGGTTAAAGCATTATTAAGCCTTATTTTATTCATTTGTAATTATGAAAATGTACACGCGAGACTGTCTGGCTATAAGTCTACGAGTATGGGGAAATTGACACGTTTGTAAAATAAAATTCATGTAATTGCTTCGACACGTGTATTATTCTAATATCTTAGGCACCTTTCTTCTTTCCTTTCTCCTTCCATTTTTTTATTTTTTTATTTTTTTTTTATTTCTTTATTTCTTTTCTTTATTATTCATATTACAGCTATTGGATAATATTCACGTGGAAGGGGGAGATTTAGTTGCATCACAGCGATATGGAGAAAAGATCGTCGGAGATGTAATTATTATGGATGGCTTCCGTAAGACGATGTGGTGAGTATGTAAGGACGAGTCTTTTCTATTGTAGTGTGGCATGTATAGAAATAATGATGATAATTTTGGATAAATTGAAGATCGATAAAATACCGATCATCTTCGTAAAAGAAAAGTCCTCTCGAACGATTAACTTTTTCAAAAGTTCATTTCACCTTTTCACTTCCTCTCGTCTCGGCCAATCATTATACTCTTATAAACTTGGTAATAAACATGGGAAATTCTTTTAATGCATTTTTACGTTTATTATGTCAGTTTGTATTTTGCAATATTGTCAAACGCAGTCACTGATTGGAAATTCGGTTAACTAAACACGACTTATTTTATTCAATGATAAAATTTTAATGCCAATAAGCGGCTTATCTTCTAGCTTAACGAGCTTACATAATTTTAAATATACAAAAATAATTAAGTTTTAAGTTTTAAGAAGATCTTATAAGCGGATGATATGTTTCGTATAAGTAACTTTTATATCAAAGATTTTTCTTAAGTTATTACATATTACATTCCTCGCTTATAACATAAATAATAGTAATTACGATGACGACAAGTGTATAGACAAATATAAGATAAGCGTATTTAAAAAAATTATTTTCAACCGTTCTTTAACAGCAGATACTTATAATCGATAATTCACTATTATTTGTAAAAGATAGTACTGTACGATTATATTAATATTAATACAAGTAAAATTAATTAATACAATAATACACCGATACTTCTTTGAACAAAGATCTTCTTCGAGTATTTCTTATACTGATGATGTAATAAAAATTTCACGAGGCTTGCATCACCGTCTTGACATTATCTTTGGCAAAATATATTCTATCAGAAATTCGCTCGTCTACTTTATTACAGCTATTGTTGCCTAATAATGGATTATCGAAATCTAACTATTTTGAATTTTGAGGGAAAAGCAAAAAAAAAAAAAAACCAAAAAAAAACAAAAAAAAAAATAATAAAATAAAGTAAAATAAAAAAAAAAAAAAAAAAAAACGGAACCATCGTAATTTTATTGCGAATGACATTATAAACGAAACGATAAAAGTTTGTTATGTAAATAACTCTGTTACGAATGATTTATGACACCGTAACCTACGAATATACTTTGTGTTCACTAACGCGTTCCTAAGACAGAGAATATGCATATTAGTGTACAATATGTAATTGTCACGATGCATTAAACTTTATTTAACTTTCATTGTGAGATAAACTCTCGACTCTATGAAATAATTTTCATCTCATTTCTTTTATTTTGGTATATTTTCATTGCTGAACAATGTTCATTTGCCTGGTATTATTGTACACATCAAGGCTAAATAAGTATTACTTAATCGTCACTTTTCAATAATCGCCAATTATTTAATATTTACAATATCCTATTGACTATTTTTTATATTTCGATCTATAGTGTCGCGTTAAACAATACACGATTAATCGACAATTTTAAATCGAATCTTTATTAGGTAGTTTATATAAATTATCGAAAAAAATAATTGTTATGCTCTTTTAACAATCGCAGCAATGTCACAAGATGTATCGCAAGTCTCATACTTTTGATTTTTTAAACTATGAGCCATATAAAATTTACCAAAGCCAATCATTTATTTATAAATACAATGGAAAAATAACGTTGTTAACATTGTTGTAACGACGAAAATTGGAAAATTGGTAAAATAATGTGTTTTTCAGCTCATAACCATGAAAGATTAAAGCGCAATCGATCTTATTGTTATTATCAAAAGATCACAGTTCCGCTTTACACGCGCAATTGAAAAAAGATCCAACTATCGTTCTATCGAACACCACAAAGCATATTTTTAATGACGAAGAAAGCCTATTGTTGTGCCATTGTTACAGCCAACGCTGGCATTACCATTGGACTCGCTTTTTTTTATATAAATCGTGCAATCGTTGAGCCACGCGACTATTCATTATCCAAGTATCCTCGAGGAATTCACGACGTTGTTACGTACGTTCGAGTAGTTTTCATCTTAATGGCAATTTTCTTTAGTGCCCCGAAGAAAGGAAAAAGAGGAAGTCAATTGGGAGGGCACATAGTTGTTGGTCTTTTAGTCGGGATTGACTTTAATTACGTCTTACGCTCTCCACGGATTTCGTGGGTGTTTCCAAATTGCTGGAAGCGGCCGCGGTCACGCAGCCAAGTAGGATTCACCTCTTTACTCGGGGGACTCGCCGCTGCCACTCCCCCATCTGCTCCACTCCACTCCACTCTCCCCCCCCCCCCCCCCCCACAAACCCACAAGCCCACAGACACAACATCCCCTCGTTCGTTGCCGCCGGCCGATGTTCGATCGCCGTTCGGTCCCCGAGAAAAACGTTCTTTCAAGGTGAGAAAGAGAAATTGCGCTCGAAGGGCGTTCTAAGTTTGTGGCGCTCGCGCTCCGTCACGTAGCCGGTCGCAA
>NW_011948425.1:653227-676517 GCF_000503995.2 Ceratosolen solmsi marchali | reverse complement strand
CCCACTAGCAGCTACCCTACCAGACCTCGCTTTCCAACCGCCCCACCCACGCTCCCGCGCACCGTAACGTACTACTTCGAATATCGCTGGTTTCTCCTGGATTTAACGTTAATTAATTTCAAGGCGATCCTATTTTCCAAGAGCCGCACGTAGTATTTAGATCGCTGGAATCTCGCAAGTGGAAACTAATTATCGTATAGGTACTGCGCCTCAAATGGCCAACGGTCATTCATAATTACTTGGCAATATGAATATCACATTCTCACGTCTCGTATCGCCATGCGTGGGTGCGTGACTTTTTGAAACCGAATCTTTATGTACACGTGTACATGTGTTTTATCTGGGATCGGTATGTAAGAGGAGCAAGCTCATTATATCAAACTATTTAGTTATATTTCTTACTGGAATACGATTATGAAGTTACTTTAAAATAGTCTATTTACTATGTCTAATGAATTTACCAAATTTTATTTAGATTTATTTTAATTGGTCATTAACTTTGTGTTATTATAATCAATCTCATTTTGTATATAAATATTATATTCTAATTGAATTTAATATGTCATGTTGAGCAGCCTGTGTCCGAACAAGAATTTAAGATATTGTAAAAAAAGAAAAGTAAAATATCAAAATTTGTGCAAATTAATTAATTTTCCCAATGGAAATTGTATTTCTCTCTCTCTCTCTCTCTCTTTCTATCTCTCTCTCTCGTTGGCATCGTATTCTTGCGATCTCTTAGTTTTTGTCGTCGAGCAATAATTGTCACGAGAATGATATATTTTATGTAGTAGTGTCCTATATCTTTCAACCATGTCAATCAATGAAAATTAGCATACAAAAACAAAAACAAAAAAAGCAAAAACAAAAACGAAAATTTTTCTTTTTTTTTTACTTAATTTTTACTTTTATATCGAAGTATTAATTATTAAGAGTCATGAAAATGACCTACTACTACTACAAACATTCAATTTTTCCTATTTACATATTAATCTTAAGGTGATTTTACATTATTAATCAGAATCGACTGTACAGGAATTATCATACCAATGACATAAAACAAGTCATGATATGTTTATTATGTATGTAACGGAACAAACGATCGATATGCCAATGGACTATATTAACATTGGCCAACAACGACCATTATGAATAATTTGGCGAAAAACCAGCTTTACCCATTGCGCCAGTAAGTAGAAAGTTATCGCATCAACTTCCATCCGATAGCGCATTTCCAAAAGCGTAGCAACTTAATTTTAGCAAGTGCGAGTGCAACGGGATTTCTATCGAAGAAAGCGTCTTGGCTATCTCATAATCGTTCTTTTGACATGCTTTTATCCAATTTCAAGTTGTGCGGATAGTGAGCCGAAGGTCGCGGGCTTGTACGTGCCCCGAAATTGAGCAACGGGGGTTCCTGTGAAACGCAAACTTTCCCCGCAAATTCCTTGCTCGTGGGAGGAACCCATGAAACTCGTCCAACTCCCGTGATTGCTTCGGTGTACTCGTGATCGGCTTTTTCTCCGCTCACCTATCGTTTCTTTTGCGACGTGAGGAATCCTAGGGTAAAGGGATTCTATAGGGAGCGGCCGTTTAGCGAGTTGATCCGGTTTTACGAGGTTAGGCTTAGCTCTCTAGGGTACTCGCTCTCGCCCCTTTCCTCATCTTCAATTGGTAAATGGTGAATAAGAGAATGTTTGGATGCCGTAAACTCGCTCCTGACTTTTATCCTCGCACTTCCTTACCGGCTAAAGAAAATACAAATTTAACGGCTATTACTGCTCGAAGGGCAAACATAATAGCTCGTTAAACAGGCAATTATTATCTCAAAAAACGTCAATGGAATCTATTCAAGAAGATACGTCTCATGGCTTTTCAAATGCTCGCACGCAGCAACAGTCATCATTCATGAAATGTTGACACGACGTCTGTCGTAATACGCGACGTATTTAACAATTATCGAGCAATTTTTCGCCTATATATCGCTCTCTTACGACAAGATTAACCCAGTCTTTCGTGTCCTAATGGACGGATAATTAAAAAAAAGATCCGAGTACAATCGATCCAAGCTACTGCCAGTACTGGAATGCAAAAGTAATACTACTCGAATTATGCATGTGATTGCGCTTCGTTGGTAGTAAGTAGTCTTAAGCATTGTGATCGTAAAGTTTCTATTAACGTAATCGCATTCTTTCCAGCATCGCCGTTATCGCAACATTAACATTACATTATCCAGGCTAAAGTCGCTGCTATATTCCGTTAAAGTGTCAAAATTTTAGCTCTAAAGTGTGCCTTCAAGACCGCTACGTTGCTTCGTTCCAGACTAATTAAGTGCACGAATTATTTATACTTGTTCCTCGAGCACGTATCAATGTCTTTTACGGACAGAGGAGTATTTGTCGAGCTGCCGTATCGATATTTCACGCCCGTGTCCCGAGAATTTTAATCGTTATGGCCTCGATAAGATGACATTCTCGCGATTAACCCTTTATTATTATTATCATTGGAATAATTATTGTTATCTCGGATTCTCTTGTCGCGAACAATAATGGTGAAAAAAAAAAACGCTTTTTTCAAGCTCGAGTCGAGGCCTCGTCAGGTCCAGTGACGAGTCGATGTTAATATCTTTGATATTTTCACAAGGCATTAATGAATATTGGACAAGCGAGGGTTGCTCCGCTCCAGCCGCTTAACTCGCAGTTTCCTTGATACACATAGAGAAAGAGACTCTCACGCTCCGTCTTTGCTTTCATGGGCGCTTTGACGGGACGCGCGGCTCCGTTTATGTTCGCGCGTACGCCCGCACACACGTAGAATACGTACGTGATCGCATTTTCAATCAGTAGCCATCCCCACGGTGTCGCTCGGCTAATCGAAATTAATAGCCGCGCGCGCCTCCGCCTCCCGCCACACCCTCCTATCTACACGATATCTTGGAGCATTATATACCTGCGAGTGAGTCTACGGTGCTCGTTCTCCCCCTCCCCCACTCCCCCCCCCCAATCCCCCTCGTCCCGTCGCCCAATCCACTCGGCCGCTTCCAGTTGCCAGATTGGACGAGACGGCAATAAACCGATGATTGAGGGGTTATGAAATCAATGCGAGCGAAAAGGGCTCTCGGGCGCGTCTTTGCGGAGTCGCTCGGACGGAAACGACGACCTCGGCCGGGGGGAGGAGGGGGGGGGTCTGGAAAATTCCAATTCCAGCGAGCCCCGGAACTTTTTCGGCCGCTGCCGAGACACGAGGGCGAACGCCGCACGACCATCGAGTGCTTACGGTACTTGCGAAACTCGGAAGCTGAGCGCCGCGAGGAGCCGCTGCCCTTCAAAACGCTGACTACGATAGGCCAGGAGATTGTAATACTTTCACGAAGAATCAGCGCAAGAATGTTGTCGGACACGATGCCGATACGGTCATTCCCACTCGAACATCCTCACGGGTATCGTAGCTTGGCCATTGTCCTAGCCAACCAATACAATTCACGCACTTTCTGCCGTATTTTTATTTGTCTACTACGGTTTACGTATAAATCGCGATAATTCTGAATTCTCGATGAATCTCCATTATAAAGTTGCTCGATAAAACGACGAATTTATTTATTTATTAAAAATTTTGTAAATGTAAGATATGTTGAGTCGTGTTATCATCAAAGTAGAGGCGTCGTGGATGCGATTTGCGAATTGAGCGAAATGCGAAATTTAGTATGAAAAAGCATAATGTACAAATTATTTTTCTCTCTCTGCAAAGACTGGAATTTTATTAATTCAGTGGCACGTAAATACAATAAAAATGAAATCATCTTTTCATATTTCATCATTGCTTATTATAATTTTATGATATACAAAAGATGATAAAAAGGAGCGGCGGTACGTTTCGTAAGGATACGAGACCAAAATCACGTTCCATTCGTAAATTAAGACGATGGACGGTAGTGCTTTTTTTCTTTTATGATACTTGCCCATCAACCTGTATTTGACATGAATGAGAAAAGCGTTTTTCATCTCGTTAATAGGATAAAGTAAAGACGTATACATTCAATGTTCAAATGCTTTTAGGAGTTCTTGCACATCGTAAAGTTTCATCTTAGCTAGTGCGAGCAAAAAACCGATATGTCTACCATATTTCGTTGGCTTACGTCGAAAACTCGTTTCACACCGAACAAGTTTTGTCCTCTCCAAGTATTATTTCATTTTTCTCGTCCGTGCGAATATTCCTTCACTCCACTCGCAAGCAATTCAACATTCCAACGGCAGTTCTTCAGCTTTCTCTCTCTCTCTCTCTCTCTCTCTCTCTCTCTCATTATCTCGCGTAATGCAGCAAAATTCAGGAATTATAACGCTCCTGACTTAATTGGTTAATTTATAAGTTAGTTTTCAAAGTCATTAAAGTAGACAATATTTTTCCGGTCTTTTACTCTGATTAGAAAGTACTTGTAGCCGATTGATCGATAAAGTTTTCGCAATCTGAAATTCGAGTAGTTCGCTTCCTCACATGTAGAGTAAGTAGATTGGCTCTTCCTGCGAATCTGCATTCAATTAGCTTACACAGCATACGGACAATCATCCCGTAGACCGATTTCATTTCTTATGCTTACAAAAGTTGTTTTAGCAATCAGTCACCTTATATCTTATCGCAAGCGGATCTGCAATTGCGACAATAAAAGTCAATAAAAGTCATATATATATATATATATTAAACGGGGCTCTCTATTTTACGTAAAATCAACGCGTGCAATGTAATCTCATTAAGATTGTGCTTTTAGACATTAGGCGATTAAAATATTTAATATTGCCGATAAACGATAGTTTATAATTAAATTCATAAATACGTCAATAATGAGCGACAAAGGTGATTAATAATAATAATGATAAAATAATACAGACGCACAGCAAACCATATGCTTAAATTTGATTTATTAATTTGCTTTATTTGATATATTTATCCTCTGTAAGTTGATAAAACCAAAAAAAAAAAAAAAAAAAAAAAAAAAAAAAAAAACTTTTTATAATTTGAAATTGAATCGTTGGTCGAATCTTTGATGAATGTGGTACTTTGCATTATCTGAACTGAAACAAAAAAGAAAAATAATACAGGTTTTCTATTATAGAAAATTGTCAACAAATATGTAAATTTTGATAAAAATTCTTTAAAAACAATCACTATTAAGACAACATTCACCTGCATACGAAAGAAATTTGGAAATTTTTCTTATTACATAAACATAATATATGCTTTATTATCAAATTTACAAATACATTAAAAGATAATAAATACATTCATTAAATTGAATAGTTTCTCCAACTATAATATTTTTCGTCTTTCTCGTGAATTATATTTTTTGTAGAAGTATAATTAAATTTTATCGACAATATACTCAAATATAGTAACATATTATATTTTCAATAATATAAAACATCAGATTATAATTATCTTCGATAAATTATTTAAAAGTTTTACATTTAATCGTCAAGATTTTAAATTTCAGATAATAATCCAATGCTTTCTTATCACATAATGACAACCATCACTACCACCACCATCATCAAAAATAATAACAACCATAATAACAATGTCGAAGAAATAAAATGTTGAAATTTTACCAGATAATTATTTATAAATGCAACTGCTGTAATATTAAATCTAATAGAAATCCATCTATTCGATAGAATTTAGAATAACTCTTTCTAAATAATTCTAAAAGTCTTTCAATTCTCGGCCTTTCATCAATTATTAATTAGAAGGAAATTCATCGATCGTTTGGAGCATTTTGTATTATACTAAATTGTTCTCAACAATACACACACTCACACACACGCACGCACGCACACACACACACACACACACACACATATTTTCGATCAATTTGCTCAATCAATTGTCATTGAGATATTAAAAGTCATTTGTTACTATTATCGTTGTTATTATTGTTTATTATTATTAAATACAATAGGTTTATAAAAGTCTACTTTTTTCCTAGTACTCGAAAGGAGCAAATTTTTATTTTACACGTCGACACTATCGTGATATATATATATATATATATATATATATATATATATACTCTTCTGACTTTGAACCTCAAATTTGCCATCGCATAGTAACACGTTAACATAAATATTAACATATATTTAATATTTTTTTGACTTCACGCTTGTCGAAAAGTGTAAGAAATAACTTCATTGATGCCCGACGATCCGTAAAGGTAACCTTATTAGAGCTATTAGAGCGTCTCGCGAGACGAATTTAGAGCTGAACGATCCACGTTTAAATTACTGGCCACCGAGCGAAGAGAAAAAAATGTCAAAAACTACCAAGGACAGTTGGGAAAATGGTCGACTTTATCAAAAGTGCCTTCCTCATCATCATTCCCAACGGCAACGGATCGCACAAAACGTCTCAACGTCTCCCGGTGATGTAAGCGCGAAGCGTTTACTTAGACCTCCGTAGACTAATACCACAAGAAATTCCTGCAGCAAAAGTAACATAATCGAGGCTCTACGATATACGTATGTTGCAGCATACATGCATATCGATCGGGCGAACGTCCACGGAATCAATAGCCTAAGAACTCCGGCCCCCAGGCGTGTTCGTAGCACTGCGGGGAGACCGAGAGCAGCAGGGACAAGAAAGATAACTTCGTAGGGGGGCAGAAATAGGGAGGGTAGTAAGATGCCGGGGGTCGATTGGGTGGTCACCCCTTTCTGGAGCGGCGATGTGCAACTCAGCCTCGGACACGATGAAAGCGAATTACCCGGCGAAGCAGAAAAATATGGCCGACCGAATGATGCGTTGTGCGCTCGGAGGGGTTGCCGATGGAGACGAGGAGGCGGCTCTTTCGGCTCGTTCCTTCGCGCTGCGCATAAAGGGCTCTTCCTTATGTATACCAAAGTCCGTCGTCGATATGACGCCGAGGGTCTTTTAGGGCTCGTTCGAGCGATCTTACGGCTGTCGTAGATCCTTGAGATCCCGTCGCAACAATTAATGTCCCGAGCGAGCGGATCGCGCTGCGTCGGCGTGTAATTTATTTTTTGCGCGCTCTACGCCGGCTCACAACTGCTTTCTCTCGACTCCGCTTTAGCGTTCATTAGATTGGTAACGTTAGCTCTCTTCGAGTCTCATTGGCTATTTCAATATTTTATATTATTGCTCTGGCTACTGGACTATTTAGATAGTAGAGAATTTGCCTTCTTGGACTTACGCGAACAAACGCGCTAAAAGTAATTCTAGATTGAACGTTCGATCGTTGCGAGAGTTATTTGGGGCGGGGGGGGGCGGAGGAGGAGATTCCGTCCCCGTTATTTAATGGCTTAAAATGGAGGGCGTAAGGGGGTAATTTAGGTACTAGTTGTATTTTTTGCAAATCGATATTTCGAATAAAGTTTTATTTAAGAAAAATTTACACATACATAAACGATTCGCAAAAGGCAAAAATGTATATTATATAGTAAAAAAAAAAAAAAAAAAAAATATATATATATATATATATATGAATTTTCTGATAATGTTTGGTAATCAACAGAGATTGACATCGCGTTTGCAACAACAGTGCCGGAAAAAAACTTGCAAGACGTAGATAATTAGCACTTAAAGAACGTTATATTTCCGAATAATTAAGTATATGTGCATTGATTATCATTACATGTCGTAGTAAAGTAATAATATCATTCCACTGCAGGCAGTAAGCGCTATCCTCAATTGGTATGGGTTAGTATTAAAAATAAACTTACTCGAATAAATATAATCAGTGATTAAATGCCGCGATCGAAAGATAACGTGACATGGTTCGCATTAGTTAGTTATCATAGAAAGTTATTTACGGGGAATTAGTTAATTGTAAATTCATTTATCACGCTCGGTCAATAATATTCTTTCATTCGACTTTGATCGTTTTCCCCTTTCTTTTTTCATCAAATGCTTTTTATTTGCCGCACGCCCAAGCATACTAACAAGCATTATTAATTATAAACATAAACATACGCGCGCATTTAAATTGCAAATAAGTGATATATATATATATATATATATATATATATATATATCTATACGTATATTTAAAAGTCCCTCTTCTTCTACGAGTAAATGGTGGTGACAGATGCTGGCGATGGACTCGGCTTTAATTGCTGGCCGAACGACATAGTTTGCATGCAACTGCCCAGGTTAATAAAAGAAAGTAAATCTCGGAGCTCTTCTGGCTTGGTGGCGTCTTCGGCTGCTACTGGGATTCCGTAGTGAAAAGGCAAGGGGTTGCGTTGCCGACGGAATATCGAGGGGATTCGTTGTCTCCGTCGAGAAACTTCTGCCATCTTAACAGCTATATTGTGTTACGGTTATTGCTTCACTTCTCCCTAAAGAGACTTTCCCGAGTTTCTGTGTGGCGTCTGGTAAAATGCTTTGGAACCGAAAGAGTCTCATTATTTTGTTGTACCGTCGATTTTAAAGGTTCAATGCTTGGGAAACTTTGGGATGAGTATTTCTTTCAAATTTATCGTAAAGTGGACGGGCTGATACACGATTTAAATCATAAATTATTCAAAGCATACAACCCATCAACGTTTTAAATTTCTTAACCTAATGATATTATATTTCTGTAATTATGTTATAAATGTATTACAAAACTTTTTCTCGCAAATATGTTTTCCATTTATTATTTTACTTTTTGGCACCATGGATTAAGCTTATTTTACGTTCGGCCACTCTCACTCCGCATGAGCTCAAGTATTTCAGAATAATTACTGGCTACCACATAACTACACGCGCTTTTCCGAAATGTTCTTTACATTTTATATGAAAATTGAAATATTCTCTATAGGATTTTCAACGTTAAATATTTTTATTACGCCATGATTGTTGTTGTCGTTTATGGGAACTTTAGGTTAACGATAAATATGACATAATACAACTTGACTAGCATTTGATTATCTCAATAAAAATACCAGTTCACTTGTTCCTCTTCACTATGCCGAATTCTAAATAAATAAGAAACAACATAATTCTTTTATTTTCTTTTGTCGATATTATTATTTCGTTTTGTTATTTAACATCGGTAACGAGTTTGTTTTTATTTTCAAAATATTACTTGCTAAATATCGATATTCTTGTTTATAATCCTTGTCATTTTTGGCTAATGGCAACTTTGAATACCGGATTCATCAAATTAGGGACGACCATAAGATAATTTCCTTACGCAACACTAATCTCAATGATTGTAATGTTTTTTTTTTTTTTTTTGATCATGGATTATTCGACAAATTTCATATGGAGTAAGAATAATGTTACTGATAAAAGTATTCTATCGACAACAGTAACAATAGTGCGACATACATGTGTAAAGCCATGGAAGTTAAACAATAAGAGGACTGTGAGCTGATCAAGCACAGCAGTGAAAAATAAATGGGGAAACCAGTGGAGGTGGAGTTGGAGGTGGAGAGTCCGGATGAATCTCGGTATTAGTTGACCAAGTCTCCTCAATCACTCATCGAGCCTCTCCGGAGGTCGATCATTCGACGAAGGTACGCGCGTGTCGGCGTATCAACTTTCTGCCCTCATCGCTTGTCAAAATTCCGTCCTTCGAGCCGCAGCCAATAACCCCCGGAACAGAGAGCTAGCCTCACCCCGCCGTCGCCGTTGTCGTTGTCGTCGTCGTCGTCGTCGTCGTCGTCGTCGTCGTCATCGTCTTGGTCGTCGTCTTCGTCGTCCGCGTCGTCGTCACTACCACCACCCCGCGGATCTCGAGCAACCTTAGTTACTTTGCCAAACTGCTAGGCTGCCGCGGAGCCCAGTGTGAAGTAGTCGAAGTATGAAACTCCGGGCCCCGGTTCTCCTAAGAGAGTCCTGGGTAATCATCGAACTTGGTTACTCCCTTAGGAGCCGGAGAAGTCTCTTTCTCTCTTTACCCTCGGTCTTCGTCCCTTCCTCGGTGTGTATTTCTCTCTCTCACACACACACACACACACACACACACACACACACACACACACACACACACACACCGTTTCTCCCGCTATAGGAACCGATATAACTTTGTTCCTTCTAGTGCCCAGCAGCGGCATCGCTATCTTACCCTTCTATATTTGAAATAGCCATGCGCATGTGTGTGCGCTTATGCACGGATAAAAGCATCGACAATGGAACATACAAGTTCACTTGTACATTCGCACGTCTTGAGAACCTGCCGCTCGGATTATGTATTCTTATCTTGTTTAATAGTCACTCTAATACGTACTTCTACAATATTATGATTGAGAGATGAAACATTATTATATTAATAGCGATATCCTTCCATATTTGGTTTGTTTAAAAATTTAAAGGAACATTGTTATCGACATTTTATATAATGGATTTATTATTCATTTGAGAGGTAATACAATGCAGCCGATGAAGTATCTGGAAAATCATAAAATATCGTTATTTATATTTTAAATATCAATTGAAAATTATTTAGATTCACTGTCAGTTATAATATAAATAAAGAAAAAATAAAGAAGAATATTATATGAATCGATATATTTTTAGATATTTTGTAATGTATAAGTTTTGTGCCTTTTAAAATGACGCTGATCGATGATATTAATAATACAACTATTCAATGTCAAATACGAATTGGCATAATTGGCTTTGCCATAACTGAATTCTATAAATATGTAACAATATGTTTTTTATCTTTTATATTAAATTGAAGATAAAATCACGCTCTGCTGATAGTTAATGACAACTGGAACATTGCGATCTTAGGACCTTAGGATTCAATCAAATTCAACAGTAGATTAACCCATCGGATTTTCAGGATTTAAATATTTTCTGATATTATATATTCGGCTAAATTGTTCTTATCGACATCAATATTTTAATAGAAATAACATTGGCAATAATAATATAATAAATTAATTGTATTAATTAACGAAGGGAATTAGAAATTTAATAAATATAGACGAATAGATAGACTTTTCGTCCTTAATTTAGAAGTTAAATCATTAATTTCAATTATTTCAAATATTCAGATCTTCGATTATTAAGAGCACAAATGTACAATAATATGTTACTGATTTTATGATAAGATATTATATATGAGAAATTATTTTACTAAATCAAAAATTATCGATTAATTTTTTTCATACCAGCGATCACGCAACAATTAAAGAATGAAGTTAATCGCTCTTACTGAATTATATTTCAAATTACATTTAAATGTGCATAATATCGAATATAATAATATTAATAATAACAGTCGAATAAAAGTAATTTTTTTATTTCAATTGAGTATATAATATAAAAGTATGTTAAGTGAAATATTGTGATGTTTAATAAACTTTCGATTGTTAGAATGATGATAAAATGGAGGCTGTCAATGCTTTGAAAATTATTTCTTTGCTCATTTCAAGAGGCACTTATTGTCGAGTAATTTAACATAATTACATTAAAACTGTAACAGGGAGAAAAATACAGAAATATTACCTAACTTTATGGATTGACGTTAAATTTCTAGATAGTCAAAGTACACCTCCAATCATAATATTACGCTCGAACACTAAAAAGTACTCAATTCTTTCATTAGCTTCTACTTAAATTGGCCTGTAACTCCAAATAAAGCAATCGACACCCTTACAATGCTTAATCGATCTTGTCTTCAATAGAAACGCATATTATCGTGTATTAAATCAGTTATGAAAATTAAGATTGCGTAATCTCGTCGAAAAGTTAAATATTTTGAATCCAATATCGGACGTACGATCGCATTAAAAGTTCGAATTCGAAGGGGAAATTAATTTTTCTACATCGATAATACTTTGCAAATAGAGAATGGCAATGAATTTGCTCTCCTCATCATTCACCACTAGCATATCACCTCCATATTCAATGCTTAAATACATTTGCATCTAAACGCAAACGCAAAACACGATTATTAAGATGCTCTCGCGCCGACGCGGTAAAAGCTGTCTCTGCTCAGTCAATTGGTAATTTAATAGAAATGGATGGAGTGCGGATATGTTTTTCTTTGCAGGGCTGGATACTCGAAGGAAAATCAATTTCCTCGGCGAAATGGAATGGCGAGTGAGTGAGTGAGTGAGAGAGACTGGTGAGTGAGTGAGTGAGTGAGTGAGTGAGTGAGTGAGAGAGAGTGAGAGAGAGAGAGAGAGAGAGAAAGTAGTGTCGAGTGGCCAATAATTTTTGCGATACCGACGAGACGGAGGCGTCGCCACATCATTCGAGGAGCCGAGGAAAATTCAACAATGGAAGGGTTCGAGGCCAAAGAAAGACTCGTCCTGGCGTCTGTATGATGTTCGATAGGCCACGGGCCGACCGTTATCGCGAAAATCCCAAGCAACAGGGACAATAAGTTGGCCGACCGCTGGTGCGGAGATCTACCTATCCGCCTGCCCCTCGGCAACGCTGGCTTATTATAACGAGACAAAAGCTTGGGGGTGAGATCAGCTCTCGTGGTCCTTTCTTCGCGATGGGGTGGAAGACAGCAGCGGTCGAGCCTACTAATGGATTCCTTCAGCGGCAGCTGGCGCCTTAAGATTGACTGGGTTCATTGGAGCGAATGTGCGGATGGCCGCGGTACGGGTGGTGGATCGTGGTTAAAAAACATCTCCTTATATTGGGCGGACCCCGAAAGGAGGCGACTTGTGCGAAGGATTGGGTTGTATAGGATGCGGATGCTGTTTGCGGTTCGTCATATCGTATCCGGTGATTTGTCAGCAAGTAGAGGACAATTATACGGGCCTCGTTCATTGATAGTCGAAAGATATATATATATATATATAGAGAGAGAGAGAGAGAGAGAGAGAGATAGATAGATAGAGAGAGAGAGAGAGAGATAAAGAGAGATAAAGATAGAGAGAGAGAGAGAGAGATAAAGAGAGATAAAGATAGAGAGAGAGAGAGAGAGATAAAGAGAGATAAAGATAGAGAGAGAGAGAGAGAGATAAAGAGAGATAAAGATAGAGAGAGAGAGAGAGAGAGAAATTTTTATTATGCCGCTACCGAGGACGTGAGACTGTTGGCTTTCTTAAAGCTCAGAGTCTAAAGGGCAAATTTTCTCATATTCACCAACTTTCAAAGTATATAAGATTATTATTGCTACTTGGCGACCGAGATTATTCGTAATTACGCAGCCGAATAATACATTTGAATTTCTAATCATAATAATAATATTGGAAAATATTAATATTACCATAATGCAATATTATTTTACAATTTAATCGACACAAAACAAGAAGTTAAGAAGTATTGCAACTCCAAAATACATCGTTTACAGAAAACTCAATAACTGAATTATTCAGAGACAAATTATCCATTTACACAATTTTTCTAACTAAAACGACATGCCTCATGAACCATATGTTCAGAGAAAAATTAGACTTTGACAAGTGTTTTGTTTTCTTGGGATTTTGCTTAATATTATTCATAAACATCCGATACCGAGCTTGAGTATATTATTAGAATTAAGTACCGGGATTACATGTAATATGGTAATCGTGAAAGTTGCTCGACCTATCACCGATCGACACAATAGCTCCTTTAATGTATTGGAAAAAAAAAAAAAAAAAAAAGAAAAAAGAAGAAAAATCAACGAAAAATCTGTGAATGCATTATAATAAATATTTCGACGGGAGATTCATGGGAAATATAAAAGAACAGATAATATAAGAAGAGGCGAATTGGGTTATACTAATGAAATATTGTTGCGTAATAAATATTAATTTTCATTGTCCGAATGTGAAGTATTTTAACGATCAATTGAATAATTAGATTTTTGTAAGGTAAACTACGATGTATGTACGCCGTTTTTGTGCTTGGAAGCATCCGTGACGGATGTGACGATAATAGATTGAGAAATCATAAAGTTTGCAGCAAGTGAAAAGTAGATTTGCAACATACGATTGTGCGAATAAAGATACGAGCCTCAGCGTGAATTGATATTGTGTAGAAATGAAATTCAATGTAGAGCAACTTATTCTTACTACACAATTGGCAATTGAGTTTTCTATTCTTTATTTTTAATATATCTGTTTTATGTGAGAAAAATTATATCATTTGCAATATTTGCTTGATAAGTTCTAAGAATTTATATAGCTTGCGGAGGGTATTGATTTTTGCAAATTTTTTCCTGCTCTACCGAACATATGCATTTTATGATTAATACATTTATCAAATTACATAAAACAAGTTCCAAAGGAACAAACAACACATTACGCAAGTTAAGCTTCTCAATTAATATTACATTTCTCAATCATAGAGACGACAATTACATTTTATTTTTATCATATAATTTTTAATTATGAAGTACTTTAAGATTCCTCGAGGGTAAAAATTGATTATCAGGTAAATTAAAGAATAATATTTCAAACATAATCGATGATTTTATATAATCGTAATCTTTTAAAAAAATTTTATATACCCGAGAAATCTCAGTATTTATTTACACACTTTAACAAAGTATTTTCCAACAACTGTAATTAATAATCAAATTGAAAAAAAAAATAATACTGTACTAAGTGTAACTTAAATTGCAATTGCAATCATTGTTAATAATAATAATAATAAGAAGAAGAAGAATTGTTCATTTTGTTTTTGCAACAAAAATATATCATTGATTCAGTGTATGTAAAGTTAAATACATGCAGACTATTAAAGCATTTTATTATGAAAATTTAATTTACTAAATCAGATGATAATTATTTAATAAACTAAGATATATATATATATATATATATATATATTTTTTTTTTTCATATTGGAATTCACTCTTAATCAACTTTATTTAATTTTACCAACACACACACACACACACACACACACACACACACACACACACGCGCGCGCACACAAGTGGCGATAATTAATAACATTATTATTGGTTACAATTTATAAATAAACGTATATGTTATATTATAAGGTGCTCAATATGAATTTCATATATTTGATTTTTATAAAGATAATGATTGGATAAAATTCCCCTCGCCGATTATTATAATTAATATAATATATTTTCTCGCGCACTAACGGATAATATTACAATAATATTTACAAAAATTCGCGATTGCTTATTCAATGCCGACGTCATTATTGAAACTATTTTAATGAATAAACATTAAAGCCTCAAGAATTACAATTCATATTAATCTCAACTTGAAGCCAGTCCGATAAATTATATTTTCAATTTTGTTTATGTTTTAAAGCTTGTTTATTCTTATCGGTTGTGTCCTTTAATCAAATCATTGCAACAACCTGCTCCATTTTTCTAAGAGATGGCGCGTGCAGCCATTTTGTACTCCCTTAATCAAGAATTATTGATTCGGTCAATGTGGGCTTGACTACTGCCACCTACGACCTCCTCCGGTAATTTCTCAGCTTAAGCTCATCCGCGGCAATTCCCATGCTCGATCGACAATGTAGAAAATTGGCCGATAAAGGCCCGTTGGTTGATAAATAATATTTTACATATATTTTTTGTTTCAGTAGTTCATCGTTGGGTTGTGATATTTATAATGAACATGATTCTTGAAACTTTTTACAAATCTGATGGATTTGTCGTTATTTTAATCTTTAGTATAATGTTATTTATAAATAACGATATTTTAAGTCGTGATTTGTTTATCGCAGCCCGAGCATCATTTATAATAAATATTGAAATTAATGAGTTATCGATTTAAAATATGAAATAAACGCGAAATTTACGATTTTTAATCGTTGCATACTATAAGTATTATGAGTGATATTTAATCGATTTTTTTTTATATTGTCAATTCTCTTCCTATCTCTCCCTATGTATACATAAGCATTATAGTATTAGAGAAATTAGAGATATTAGAGATAGAAATTATTAAAGAGCGCTTAATGTGTACAATTTGAGAGTTGCTATAATAATTTTAATTTAACCGTAATCTCATCGTGGAGTCTAACAAAGAGGTTACCATTTATATAATACCAATACCAATATATACATAAATATATATATACATACATATATATATATATATATATATATATATATATATATATATATTCATTTTCTTATTTGAATAATGGATTATAATTAAGCAAATATAAGAAGAATATACCATACAATAAGTCGTCCTTCCGTTCGGTCCATCCAGTTCTCAATCTCACGGTACACGAAGCTCGAGGATGACAGAAGAGGCGCCAGATCGACGTTTTGTTCGCGAATCGCGATAATCAAGCATTGGGAAAAAAACGTTCCTGCCCGGGCACCACGCAAAGTACTGATCTCACGGCATATTTCGCGTCGCGGCTCAGCCTCTCGCCGAGATTCGCTAAGCGAAAACCAGTCCCGTGACGAGGGGTATAAACTGGTAAATCGGGAAATGCCGGCATTCTGCAGCATCTTCACGTTCTCCGGACAATAAGACCGATGGACCAGTGTGATGCAAGCCGGACAATTGGCGGGATGACCGGTCGTGAAAAGCGGACGAGATCATCGGGAGAGGAGGAACCGGTCTGTCCGGCAGATGCTGCGCGTTCGGTCCTGTCGACGTGTCATTATGTCTTGGGAGACGCGTATTCTTTATTCGAAATTACAGCTGCGAGAGACTGGCTGGGGTGAGGTGCTGCGAGAGAGAGAGAGAGAGAGAGAGAGAGAGAGAGAGAGAGAGAGAGAGAGAGAGAGGTCAGGAAATATCGATCAACTAGCTGATGCTGATGGTGAGCTTCGCTAGACAACAAGAATTCGAGAATAGAACGAGATTCTGAAAGCTGTCCGATTCCATTGCCTTTGCTGCCGATTAAAATAGATCGGAGAGGAAAGATTTGCTTTTGTCGCGCATCCTCTTGTTTTTCAGCTCAATGGACAATAATAGAGCATTTTAATAATTCGAATGTTAACGATCGTGAAAGTATATTAGCCTACTGCTGAGAATTTGTGAAAAAATCTCGGTTATTGGTGAATAATTTAAATAATCGTTGTCACTGCATTCGATTGACTTTGGCAGGCCGACGTTTCTTTCAACCAAGAGCAAATAAAATTATCCAGACTGTTAATCTTGATCATTCATTTAATAGAGTATTTATTATTATTATTTTTCTTTCTCTCCTTCTCCTTATCCTTCTTCTTCTTCTTCTTCTTCTTCTTCTTCTTCTTCTTCTTCTTCTTCTTCTTCTTCTTCTTCTTCTTCTTCTTCTTCTTCTTCTTCTTCTTCTTCTTCTTCTTCTTCTTCTTCTTCTTCTTCTTCTTCTTCTTCTTCTTCTTCTTCTTCTTCTTCTTCTTCTTCTTCTTCTTCTTCTTCTTCTTCTTCTTCTTCTTCTTCTTCTTCTTCTTCTTCTTCTTCTTCTTCTTCTTCTTCTTCTTCTTCTTCTTCTTCTTCTTCTTCTTCTTCTTCTTCTTCTTCTTCTTCTTCTTCTTCTTCTTCTTCTTCTTCTTCTTCTTCTTCTTCTTCTTCTTCTTCTTCTTCTTCTTCTTCTTCTTCTTCTTCTTCTTCTTCTTCTTCTTCTTCTTCTTCTTCTTCTTCTTCTTCTTCTTCTTCTTCTTCTTCTTCTTCTTCTTCTTCTTCTTCTTCTTCTTCTTCTTCTTCTTCTTCTTCTTCTTCTTCTTCTTCTTCTTCTTCTTCTTCTTCTTCTTTTTATTTGCATATTATAAATTTATTTATTTATTTTTTTATTTTTTTTTTTTATTAAACATGCATGCCCCCGTATTTTCAACAAACAATGAAGCAACTTAATGAATAACGAATGCTTTTCCTACAAAGATAAGTCAGTTGAAATAGACATTTGCATTCGCGAACGATGGAACATATCACAAACATTGGATAAAGGAGAGATAGTTTGCCAAACAATAAACCGACCGTACATACGGGGCTGCGAATAAGCAAGTCTCGTACATTAACACAGGATGTCCGGATAAAAAATGAAAGTCCCAACGCGCTTTCCGTTACGAAGTTACACTCGCAAATGGTATATAAATTATTAAATAATTAGAACAAAGCGTTTTGTATATATATATATATATATATATATACATAAGCGGAAGAATAAAAGGGAGAGAGAAAATAGTACAGTGATGGTTAAAGTCATTTTTTGCATTATAGGTCTTTTCATGGTGCGACAAAATATAGAAAATTTATTTTCATTGTTTTGAAAGTTTTTTCATGGCGATAAGATATTTAAATTAATTTATTAATGACAAATTACACGGATAAACTTTTCGAGCACAGCAAAATTACGAATGTAATTCATCTTGCTTGCAACGAGTATCGAATCAACTTCAATCAGAGGAATTTTTTTTATTTAAAACCTTACTTTATATCTCCCCCCCCCTCCTTTTTTTTCAAGATATGAACCGTTCCTTATCATTACTCGCAAATTATCAAATCAAGTTTTACTGTCTTATCTAATAATTGTTCAACTCATAGATGGCTTTTTATCTGAAAAAGAAGCAAAAGAGTTTTTTTTTTACCCAGAGATATTGAGGTACATTTTGTGCATTTACTTTCAGAAATAGAAATAAAGATTTTTTCTTGCATTCGGTACTTCTATACCTTTATTTTGAATAAAAAGTGCTAAACTTGACTTTACACACACTGTAACCATATCAATGGATTTTTTTATAGTTTTGTCGCCTCAAAGATATTATCGAAAATAAAGGTGTGTCCTTTCAATTTTAGCACGTATTATCAGGTCATTTTATTAATCACATTTGTATTTAAACGCGCATTGACAGGAGTGACGAAGTATAATCTCACATCATGACAAACAATTAACAGTCACGGTTGCAATTAACAAGACTCGGACGGATAATCCGCAATTTTAAAGGAACAATGCAATCGAATGCATAATTGTAGAGGATTCGAGAAGAATGAAGGATCTATCGTAGCAGATATTTAATCGTATTTTTATCTTATTTGAAAATCTTAGAGTTTATGAGTTGGAAGGACGATCGGATAAAGCGAAATCGGAGAAAGAGCACTTATTAATAAAGTTCGTAAGAGTGCGGAATTGCGTGAATAGCGTGGAGATCGAAAGGCGAAGAAGGAAACGTTGTGACGGCACTATTCCGTAAAATTGCCGAAGCTATGAAAATAGGGTAAGGTTTCCTTCAACAAAGGGATTTGAAAAAGTTTTTGCACTTTCTATACTAACTGTGAAGTTCGATTATATCTTGTTTCCTCTACTTTTCTTATCTCATTTTGCCCTTATTTTCAGCTTATTCAATTATTAAACTGCACAAGCGGGACTGAACTTTTTAAATAATGATTTGAGAATGCATGACCTACGGCTTATTTATAGTTATAAAGGGGCAAGTTGCATAAATACTCAATAATAGTTCATACGTCGCAGATTATATTAAACATGTCGAATAGGTACTAAGTAATAAACGGATAAACACATGTCGTAGGAGTTAGAGGATTTATTGGGTAATTGTAACAATTGTAAAGTTATACTTTGAAATTAGTATGCAATTGCTAATGGTTATGAAACTTATGGGCATAAGAAGCGCAAAATACGTTGGAAAATTGATTTTAAACGTTCGAATAAAAGCGACAAAAATGTTCTTCTCATCTAATTGCCTTCTTTCATTAGACTAAACAAACAGTGAAATATTATTAAGACCGAAAAATGGTGGCAATATTCATGGAAACAAAATTTCTTTTAATTTAAGATCGATCTGCTGGATTATAAAGTTGGAAAGAATAGTAAAAACGCCATAACGCCATAATGACGCGATGAAAACGTTTGTCGCGACTATTCAGTTGTGTAGATATTGAGTTTAGTAAAAACAATTGTTTTCGTATAAAAAAAAAAAAAAAAAAAAAAAAAAAAAAGAAAAAAAAAACAAAGAAACCATTATTTATTAGTAATGAAAAATTTAATAGAAAAAAAATTAAGATTTTTAATGTCCTTTTTTCGATTTGCTTGAACGGAAGTAAAGTGAAAAAAATGTTAATTTTGAAGTAATTTAAAATGAATGAACGTGCCACTAAATCCATTTTATCGAAATGTTTTTACATTGAATAATGTATCGAATAATAGCGATAGAACGTAGAGACAATTTGAATGAAGTAACCGCTGTTCTTACATAAATAAATTATATATTTGAGGAAAAAGTTGAAATTTTAATGTGATTCATGAGGTATAAATTGTTTCCATTCAATACTCATTATCTATAGCATTTTGTTTGTTTGCTTGTAAATTACAATTACATTGAAAATAAATGTTAATTATGTGTAGTAAGTGGAGAATTCGATTGGGAAATACGTGACATATTACATGTAGAAAATAATTTTTTCTTTCAGTTTCATAAAACCGTTATTAGTGCTATCGCTATTCAATAACTATTGAAATTGTCATTAGTTGTTATTTTCAAAATAATGTCAAATAGTATTTACATACTATTCGCTCTATTTAATAAATTGCTTTCAACAATTCAATACTTTGTCGTTGTCGCGTGTAGTAATTGTCATAATTTTCGCCGACTTTGAAGATTATTTTCTAATGACATTTTACTTATTATTCGGTGACCAATTATAACTTGATCGCTCGGCCTTCGTCATCCCACCGAGTATTAAACAAAAACATTGTAAAGCCGAGAAAAATTTAGGAGGAAATACCCATACCATTAGTCAATGTCGTATGTATAATCATATCCGGCTTCAACGCATAATTTCTTATTATCGTCTAAAGTCGAAAATAAAATAACTACTCGAGAGTTAAGCGAAAGTAGCATTCGCTAATACACGTGTTACATTATTTGCATTGTGGCTTGCTTAGTTGACTCTGTATATGCTAAAAGAGAAATGTAAATATAAAGTTGGAAAAGAAAAAAAGCGAATGCCGTGGCTCGTTGTATGATATCGTCCCTAACGACTTTAAACAACAGGGCAGCGAGAGGGTTTTTACGACTCGGGTAATTTTGCGAAGAATCGCAAGGACGACAGGTCGAGAAGGCAAATGAGTCGGAAACGGGGCTTGGCTCGTCCGAGCGCATTACGATCTCTTCTTTTTTTTTTTCCCCCCTTTTGTTTTTTTTTTTTTTTTTTTTTTTTTTTCCAGTTTTGGCGCTTCGAGATTGCCCAGCGTGGACAGGACATCCATTTTTCCTGGATAAGAATTGCGGGAGCAAAGGGGCTTTTAGAAGCCGAGCGAGTATTCAAGATTAGGCGGTAAATTTTTTGTCAGGCTACGAGCGATGACTAAAGGGTCGTGCGAATGTTTAGAAGTGTGCGAGGGAGAAGCGACATTGGACATTGGACGTTAGTTTTAATGAGACGATGCAAAATATTTTGGCGAATACGTTCTAATCAATGCTGTCGTTATACGGACGATTCAGTGCCGTAATCACATATGCGTTCGATACTATTTTCTTTTCTTTTCTTCAATATTCTATTCCGTCATCCTTGTAGAAGTTTATTCGGAAAATCATCTGAATTATTTATATTATTACACAATAGTAGTACTTTCATTCAACATTATTATATTTTTTATTTGCTTCTTATATTTTTGTTTATTTTTAATACTTTGATTTACTTTTTTTCTTCATATTTCTAATTTACTAATGGTCAAATATATAATAATAATGATAAAATGATAAAATCAGCAGCACTACTTTCATTTAAAAACTTAAAAAAAAAAAAATTTGTACATCGACGTATTTGAGTACGGTAAAAGTTTAAAAAGAATATTTTATTCTTGATGTGTGTGTGTGTGCGCGCGCGCGCGCGCGTATAAAGACATGTGTGTATAAAGACAAATTCGCATATCGTGTAATGGAAATTATTAATGTACATTCGATGGAAGTTAGTTTATTGGAAATTATTTGATTTCGTTATTGCAGACCACTGGGAAGATTAGTGTATCGCTAGTATTTAAATGCAATTATAACGAAATTTAACTTTCTATTTTGTAGCGCCTCGTATCATCTTCTTTCTTTATTTTCCACAAACTTCATTTTGTTTAGTAATGTTTTGTTTTGCTTTTTTAATGCTTTTTATTATTCGCTTTCATTTTGTCTACGATCTAACGGTTGAATACACAAGTAATTTATATTGGAATTACAGCTCTTCGCCAATCATAAAAATATCTGATATTATAGGCAAACTTATATTTTAATACAATAATATGTATCCTCATTGAAGATTAAGAGCATTAAATTAATTTATTAATTAATTATTATTAAAATTTAATGATTAATGTTTAAAGGGCGAAAGCTTTTAACTACTGTCTTATAAATTAGACAAAAAATAGGCTTTAAAGTTCTTTAATTTTTTAATTTTGTTTCAAGCAAGATAATTCATTCGATACGTTCAATCTTCCGTACTTTTCTTTAACTACATTGAAAAAAAAACAAAAAATTATAATAATTTTAAGGCGAATCGACGTCAAATTACCCTTAATGTCTATTCTTCATTACATTAACTCTTAAGATTGTAACTCACGAGCATATCAAAAGATTTTAAAATCACATTCGTACTATGCAAATTGCACTGATTATGAATGATAAATTTGCACAGTTAAATCAACAAATAATAAATAATATACATTATGAGCCTAAAAATAAATGTTTGATTCTGCTTTAGCATTAACGATGCCGCACGTTAATATAGAATATATAGGAGAAAAGGACAGTCTTTCTCTTATTCTCTCATTCCTCGCTATTTCTCCACCGAGCAGTCGATGCGTATCGACATATGCGTGTAGTGGTGAAAAGGGGCATTTATACCCGAGTAGAAAATCATAACAATAACAACTGTAATCCATTCGTTCGCTTTAATAATAATACTTGCACATTATTGCGTACAATGCTTGCATGGAAATGAGAAAGAGAATATGAATTTGATTGATTCGTAACATAATTATCTCTAAAATTTCATTCGTTATTAAATTAATATGCGCCTAGAGCACATTGGCCGTTACAAAGCATAGAAACGACAATTATTTTCATTTCGCAACGAGGTGGAGGCGTTGGCTCGCCCTCGTCGTAATAATCCGGAAATGTGGAAGAAGATTGATCAGCGCTATTGAATTCAAGTAAGAAATAAAAATGCTTTGGGGAGCAAATGGTTTTGTTGGGTGGTACGCGAGGAAAAGAGAGAGAGAGAGAGAGAGAGAGAGAGAGAGAGAAATTGAACCCGGAATAAACATAAGCAAGCGTAGGTGGTAAAAATGTTGGAAATTGAGGTGGTGCAGAAGGAACGAGGTAGCGTTCGGGATAAACGAAAGAAGAACCGTTGCATACTGGAGATGGGGAGAGAGAGAGAGAGAGGTCAGCAGGGCACTCTCTCCAAAGATATAAATGCGGAGAAAGCATCCCGACGTTTTATCGCGCGGTTTATGTTGTGCTCGG
>NW_011948425.1:637325-653199 GCF_000503995.2 Ceratosolen solmsi marchali | reverse complement strand
GGAAGGAGTGCTAATTGGAAGCTGCCGCGCTTTTCCACTCGGACGCGCGGAAAAGATCCGCGGTCTTCAATTTTCTTCCTTTATATCTCTTTTATTTTCTATCCTCCTACACGTGTATGCACCATTCCAAGTTGTATAACTTTCTCTACGATGGTGAATCTTCTCCTTCCCTTCTGCCCTTTCTCCTAACACACGCTCACAAATACACACACGCACACACGCACACACGCACACACGCACACACGCACACTATCTGTCTTCTTTCTCTCTCTCTCTCTCTCTCTCTCTCTCTCTCTCTTATGCTTTGCGCTCGGCATACGAGTATGCAGGCATGGGAATATTCGAGTCCGTGAGGACCTTAATTTATCGTTCTACGAAGATTGCGCCATTTTTTCTTTATTTCGGAGGAAATTAACGGCTACGATTGCATGGAAAATTGAGATGCTTTTCTTTGTTGTGCGCGCATATGCGTTCTCGACGCGGATTAAGCTACAATAACCAAGGAAATCTGTATGCATTCAGAATAACTTTCACTCCGACCGAGGCGTTTTATCGTCGAAAAGGTGCAAGGAAGTAGATAACTGCTTTATCCTTTTTGCAACGGAGCTACTTACTTTTGTCCTAGACAGCGAACTTCATAGCACAATAAATTTATAAAAAATAAAATAGCAATTGTTAATGCACATTTACGCACATACACACGTACGTATGCATATGTAGATAATTAGGAAAATTGTATTTCTTTTGCTTTTTCATAAATGTTCCATTAAAATGGGGCGTAAATTTTTTTTATACCCAATGAATTACGATTAAAAATTTTCCGACCAGTTTTATGCCATTTTTTATTACATAGTCATAGCGCGTGAAAGGTTGCTCGCTCGCATTTGGATAATGATTAAATTAATATTTACGAATTTCTCGATATTTTAATAATAGTCTTAAAACTATATTAAACCCTATATTACGCTAATTTGGGCAAATTCACGAGCCTTTTTCAGCATTTTTCAGAGCCATTTTTATATTTTGCAAAGCGATTTTTGTATGCTAATAATTTTATGATATGGCGCATAATCGACATTTACGACCATGTAATATCAGCTGTAAAATTGGATATGTTTATGTAAGAGCAGGCGCATTATTATTTTAATTATTTGCATCGTCAATCATTAAGGATATTTATACACCACAGTTAATTATATTGCATTTAAATTTCGAATTTCGGTGATAACTATCATCCTTTTCGTTTGACCGACCGCCTACGCCGACCCATACGGATGATGGATGAATTTTTTAAAATGTTTGACCATCTAAACAGTACTGTAATCCTTAAAAAGTTTGGAAATAAATACAGCGCTCTATGAATTTACTAATGAATGGAATATTTATTAGCAAGCGAGTGCATTTTGTGATTTCATCCATTTTAATAATACAATGCAGTCTCGGATTAAAAGTATCCCGCAGAATAAGTATTGTCCTTGGGTAGTTACCAGTCTCGTAAATTGGACAACCCTTAGCGCTGTTAAGGAGGCTGGAATAAAATGGAGGGGGCATGAAGGTGGTAGTTGTGTCGTATTTATGGTGAGGAGGGAGGAGTGTGGCGGCATCTTACGTTACGCTCGCGCCATTCAGCCCCCTCTGGCCAATGCTCCTCCCTCTCTCTCTCTATCTCACTACCCCCCTCTCCCTCTCCCTCTCCCTCTCCCTCCTCCTCCTCCTCACTCTCTCTCTCTCACTCTCTCTCTCACTCTCTCTCTCTCTCTCTCTCTCTCTCTCTTCGTATTACTCTCGCTCGGACTCGTTTACGTTCGCAACTTCCTTATTACGAGATGAATTCATTTGCCAGCCAATAATAGTCAAGTTGTTCTCTTTGATATTAACAATCGGCGGCTCTTTCGTCACTCGAAAGTAATTTCTCAAGTGGCCTCCGTAAAGTTAGGTTCGCGTTAAATTGGGCCCGGGGGTTCTCAAGCTTAATAACCAAGAGTTATTTTCAATGATATTCATCCCATGAAGCGAAGGAGCGTTTGTTTTAAATGTCGCTTTGCTCTTGTGAATATCGGGCGCTGGTCTGACATATCGCGTTTGCGAATGCTACTGCGACGCTATCATTGTTGAAATAGAATTGAGGGTTAGGATAACGAGCCAAGTGTTGACTATTGCGTAATACGCGCGGGTACTCGTATAAATGTCGCGTGGAACGGTGAGCAGAGGCCAATGAGCGAGTGAACGCTCTTGTTCCGTTAGAGCTCGTCGACGAGTCTAATTAAGACGACAGGGACGATCGCTGGAGGCGGGAGGAGGGAGTTCCGAGTAACGTTATTTTAACGCGAGTGGAGGGAGGGTGGTCTGGACACCGGCGAGAGCTTAATCATCCGCGTAACGGCGAAAGGCGGCGCCTGGGAAACAAAGTCCGAGTTATCCCGTGAATTTGTAGTGACGCGGCGGGCCAATCCATTCGAGATAATGGGAGGCGAGTGTTCCGGTCGGGCCTCGGAGCTGCTCCTCGGTTCGCGTCGACTCCTGCAGCCGCGGCCAGGTTTATGCCTTCCGGTCCCTGCATCGTCCCATTGTGCAAGGGAGTCGCAATGAAAGAGCGTAGAGAATGAAGCAGCCAGGGCGACGAGACCCTTGCACTTGCTCGCCCGAACAATGCCACGCACGCGACCTTACCCCAACCCAAACCCCATCGTCGCCACTTCCGCTCGCGACTTCGCTCGGCGTAAATCTTGGAAGAGGAGGGTTTTTTCTTGGACCGCGTTGAGCTCAGCCGCGCGCCGATACTTTTGTAATCACATGGAGTGGCCGAGGGCACTTCCTGAATTTTATTAATCAACCTCGCTGCTCGTATTATTACTCGAATTATTTATAGCTGTGCCCTCATTATTAACAATAATGTTTAATTTGTCAATGAGCTGATGATCATTAGGCGTTTCTTATAGGCTTTTTATTAGAGTAAATTATGGGCTGAACTGAGTTATGGGTACGAATAATTATTATAAGAGGTGATGAAAATGCAATGCTACGTGTGATCTAAGCCCCCTTGCACACAAAATAAATACTTTTTCTATCTGAGATATTTACTCTCTTCTCCCGAGAGACAAACTAGCAGTTGCTCTCCACAATCTCTTTCTCCGGGCGCTTTCCGTAACTCTAACTTGTTTATTTGCATTTCGTCGTTATATCCCACGTTTTGTCTATTATTTTTTGTTTTTGTTTTTTTGTTTTTGTTTTGTTTTTTCATTCTTTCGATGTTCTCGATGGTAAAAAATGTTCCGTTTGTTGATTTGGGAATTAACGTCTATTGTGCATAGAGGCGATAAGACTATTTTCACCGTATTTTCATTTCAGTTTCGATTATTATTTGTGCATTTTGTGTGTAGTGGATGGTATGCGAGAAGTCACATATTTTCAAGAATCTTTAGACATCTTTTTCTTCAGGCATTGATCGAGTAAAAATAATAATAATATAGATCGGTGAATCTATCGTTTTTATTGTTATATTTCTTATATTATATTCGTTCGATCAGTCTCGCATTTAACCTCCTCCTTCGCCTGCCTCTCAGCCTCCAACCCTGCCAAAGTCTCGTCTATTTTGTCCATCGCTCGTTACGCTAATAAATTATTCAGCTCGAAACTCGCGCTCCGCCACAGTCTGCACGGAGAAATCCAAGCTCTCTCGCACACGTGCGCACCAAGTGCCACACGTATTTCCGATATTTAAGGACTGACATTGGGAGGAGCGGCTCACATAAGATTGCACTCGCGCACGCACTCATCCACGCACTTACGCACGCACACATACTACGGACTTGCAACGCGAATCCGCAAAGAGATCGTAGTTGCGCATTCATTGGCTGGGCAGTCGAGGCCACGGAGCCGCTATCAGCTCCTTGGGGATGCTTCCACCCCTATTCGTGCTGCCGACTGCCACCCCCTGGCCACTTCATCTTTGCTCGCCTCGATCTCCCTACCCTATCCTTTCCTATCCTATCCAACCCCAAACCTCCTTTCCGTGCCCAAATCCAGTGATGCGCCCTGAAGACGTGGGCGCGCACATCTACGGGAACGAGTGCGCTGCAGTTCCCGTGGTCTTGAGGCTGAACGTAGGATGTGCATGAGAATTATTGGATCTGGAGAAGTGATTCGACCTACCGAGGACGTTCTTCCCCGGTGCATGTGGTAGAGGCCGCGTGTTTATTTATTTCTGGGAAGGATGACTGCCCTGGTGGCGAGCGATTTACATCGCCGTTATCTATTCTCGATTGAAGCATCGTTCGATGGATTAATAATTGCAATTCCATTACTCGCCACTTGATGAATTATTTATTGCGCCATCTGGCTCGTTAAGTAAAATCAGTTGTCGCGGAAAGTATTCGGTTAGACTTGAAACTGGACATTTTTCAATCGTGGTCATTCGTCAATAGGCACATCTGCTTGAAAGTATCGACGAACCGAAAGGCTCGATCGGTTCGATCGTTCCACGTTATCTATCCTTTCACTCTGTCCACTATTTTGCAAATACGACAATCAATACCCATCGGATATACTCAAACGCAGCAAGTTATATTTAGAACAAACGGTCCAATAAATCATCTTCGTTTATTATTTAATTTCCACCATGGAATTTTAATATTGAAGTCGGTTGCAACATTAGTTGGAGCTTATTCAATCGACTTTTTAACTTTGTTGATGACTTTACCAAGTTTGCACTTGTAAAATTTATATTATTATGAAATTCACGTGTATCATAAAAGTTATACGTCAATTTTCTTAATAGATTTATAACCTTACTCGTTTAGAGCAGTTAAATAGTCATTAAGAAAGATAAATTTTAAGCAGTTTATTTTTAATTAGTTTCTGCTAAAGAACGTAAAAAAAAAAATTTAATTTCAACTTGTTAGGGAAATTAATGTTTACATAATAAGAGACATTCATAACGGATTGCTCGCAGTACCCTATAAACATACGCGCAACATGTGCACATACCAACCCACCTAAGGACGATATGGTTTATAAAGAAAAAAAAAAATAAAAAAAGGCCGTTATTGTTGTTGTTTTTTGTTTTTTATTTTCATTGTGTTTCGAATGTAATAATTGTTGTTTAAAGTTTTTCATTACATGATATAAAGTAATGCCGAAGAATATAACGAGAAGCCCCTCTCGCGCTGCCCCTGCTCACCTTCCGCCCTCGCCATTGGTCTCTTGACTTTTCGGGCCCATTTTTCATGTCGCACGATAGATCCGTTACCAGCCACTATTTTTACAAAATTAGTGTACAACTATCGTAGATCCCGTGACGTGGATCTGTGTCACAAGGGCGAGCCGCCACCGACAGAACAGATAAAACGTAAGGTGAGACTCGATTCTTATATTAACAGCCTCCGGGGTAGAGTTCCCAACGTATCTACGATCTGCAGATAAGACGACCTCGAATGGGACCCTCACTTTAAAGTACAAGTCACGCGGAATTTGCTTTTGAATAATAAAGCTGATAAAAAGATAAGTTGGCTGGGTGCGCGCGAGTTCCGCTCGAGCGGTCGTAGGTATGAGGGTAATGGAGCGGGGTGGCGAGGGGCGGCTGCGGGTTATTGATCGGTCGGAGGCCCGCAAGTGCAGAGCACAGGGCCACCAATACAGACTCGCGGCCCAACGTCTACTCTACACCTGCGACGCGCCGTGCGAGATGCGCATCCTTACGCGCATCCTTCCGCGTCCTTACACATCGGGGCGCGGCGAGGGGGGGGGGGGGGGGGGGGGAGGGTACGAGCTCGTCGTCGAGCGTCTAATCCGTGGATGCTCGGCCCAGCCTCGGAAACCGACCGCGTCAAAGCGCCTCTTTTCCGCCTCTCCGACGAGGCCGGTGCATCCTGAGATTGAGAGTCGGTTAGATCGCGAGGTTTGGAGTAGGAGGACGAGAATGATGAGGAGGGATTGGCGGGTGAATTAAAAATGACATGGTTCATGGCCGTCCCCGTCCCCGTCCCCGTCCCCGTCCCCGTCCCCGTCCCCCTCAGAGATGCCACGGATAGAGTCTCCGATACTGGAAAGCCTTCCGGGGAGTACCTTCGCTACAACTCGTCCCGGGTGTTGCGTTGCAGCGCAGATTTATCTCGGCTTGTTCGCGATGAAACAGATGAGATGATTACCACACCCGCTTTCCCTTTTCCGACTTTTTTCATTAATAATTATATTTCTGATCGCTTTGTGGGTCTCGTATTTATGCTTCTCGACAGAGCCCATTGCAAGCCCTTTACATACATATACACATATATACATAATATACATATATTGCAGTCGGAGTATAAGTGTAATAAAAGTGACGAGTGGGTTGATATCGCGCGAGGTATGCACTTTAATTTTTCGATCTCGACTTTATTGGTTTTTCAATATGTCCGAATTAGTTTGGCAAGTGTAAAATGCCTCTCGGTTCGAGAGGGGAACAGTATTCGCCAAATTTTTCTGCTTCGAGCATTGATTTTATTTACACTAATTTAATAGGTTTACAATGTGCAGCGTAAGTAAAAAAAAGGAAATAAATAAAATAAAATAATTTAAAAATAGAAAGAAAGTAAAAAGAGCGAGAGAGAAAAAGAGAAAAAAAGAAAGTCTATGAAATAGGAATTGTATTTAGATGACACAGATGGGAATGAAGAATATAAAACGTTACAGGTTAATGGAGCTTCGTTCGTGCGCTTTATGACAATTTTCCGAACGAATACAAAACTATTTGAGAGTTATTTACGAAATATTTACGAGGATTATTCTTCTTTTATAGAAAGAGAATTTTACTTTTTATTGTTACTTGAAAATAATTTATTACCAATTTATTACAGATTGTAGTATTTATTATCATAATAAAATATGAAATTTGTCATTAATTTTTAAGCGTAGGCTTTATTATCTAAAGCCGATTGTCCGATGACGAAAGAAATAGCTGCCAATTAGTTTTCATTGTCTTAAAAATAATTTTAAATAACAATTGAAACTTGTTATACTTAAAATAGAAAAATAAAAACTTGAGCCACAAGATCCAATTGTTAATTCGTCTTTTTTTTTTTTTTTTTTTTTAATGTCATACAAATATATTTTACATTAAATTCTTAATTCATTTTTATATCTTCTTGTGTTGGCATTATGAGCGTAATTCTCAGAAATTAATTGCACTTCAGAGAATAAAATGAATTGCTTGATTAGTTTAGATATCATAATAGCTCCTAAATTTACTCGATATTTCAATTAAAACAATTGCCAACGATGTCTCCATTATAATTTATGATTATCCAGTATTATCATAGAGAGTATAAGTAATAAACGTAAATATGCATTTATTTCTTATAATTTGGTACGAGTGTATAGGTATTATTTATATCGCAGAACAAACGAATTTTTTTAAATCGACAATTCTTTCCATCATTTCTAATACTTAACGAAAAAAATTTCGTTTTCGTTTAAAGAATGCATACGAGCCGGTAATAGAATTTTATTCTTCTAACGAAGATTTCGTGGCATTTACCGATGGCATTTTCTAGGTTACCGATTACTTCTCCGTTAAGCCGATCGATGCTCAAGAATTAGAGATCCAATCGTCCATTCAAAAGTACTCGCATATCTTCTACCTCTCGATCTTCCCGTTCATTCGCCATTTTCCACTCGCACAATCTCTCTATCGTTCTATCTCTCTCTCTCTCTCTCTCTCTCTCTCTCTCTCTCTCTCTCTCTGTCTCTCTCTCTCTGTCTCTCTCTCTCTGTCTCTCTCTCTCTGTCTCTCTCTCTCTGTCTCTCTCTCTCTGTCTCTCTCTCTCTGTCTCTCTCTCTCTGTCTCTCTCTCTCTGTCTCTCTCTCTCTGTCTCTCTCTCTCTGTCTCTCTCTCTCTGTCTCTCTCTCTCTGTCTCTCTCTCTCTGTCTCTCTCTCTCTGTCTCTCTCTCTCTGTCTCTCTCTCTCTGTCTCTCTCTCTCTGTCTCTCTCTCTCTGTCTCTCTCTCTCTGTCTCTCTCTCTCTGTCTCTCTCTCTCTGTCTCTCTCTCTCTGTCTCTCTCTCTCTGTCTCTCTCTCTCTGTCTCTCTCTCTCTGTCTCTCTCTCTCTGTCTCTCTCTCTCTGTCTCTCTCTCTCTGTCTCTCTCTCTCTGTCTCTCTCTCTCTGTCTCTCTCTCTCTGTCTCTCTCTCTCTCTCTCTCTCTCTCTGTCTCTCTCTCTCTGTCTCTCTCTCTTACTGGCTGTGTAAGCGTGAGGTAGGAAGGGGAGAATGCGATGAAACGAAAGGAGGGTGAAAGAGAGCTCAAAGGTTCTTATCTTTATTGTCGAATTCCGCGTATCTTCGGCGCGGGCGAGAAAAGGTCGTCGAGGAGAGGATGAGGACCAAGAGGATGAACGGTATGGGAGCCGGAAATGAGGATATTCCGCATGCCTCTACCTCGAGCGGATTGGACCGTGGCCATTTACGAGGGGACCTTCTTCTCCTCGCACACTCCCTTACGCTTCCTGTTCGCTGTACTTTCAAGAGGTCGGAGTTTGGAGGACGAGAGAGGACCAGAGTTGGATGTCCGTTCGGGCACTTCCTGGGGCGCCTTTGCGTATTCTGCGCGAGCGCCACCCGCGCGCGTGATAACTTTCGAAGCGCGAAAAATTTTTCATCAACGCGTTGCTGCAAAGGTTGGTTGGTTGGGGAAGTCGGGTGACGTGGGGTGGGATGACGAGGAGGGGTGGGTTGGGTGGGGGAGAGGGCAGACAGAGGAATAGAGAGAGAGAGAGAGTCGCGATCACGTCTCTAAGCGTGACTTATAGGGAGTGAAATTAAATTTTTGTACCAAAACTGCCGCTGATACTGGCCCGGATTTTCATAGCGCAATTTGCATATTTTTAATGCTTGTCGCGTCATGCGTTTTAACGTTAACCTTCAATTCTAATTCGCGAACGCACTTTTTGTCGTCCGGTAATATCATTTTTGACCCTTTTCGACGGTGTCGTTTGCAGTCAAATAGAAATACTGTGATGCACAGACGATGAATTAAAACTTAACAACCGATCGGAGCTGCAGCGAAAAAAAGGATTAAAAACACCAGGACAAAGTCCAATGGAAAAATGTTTACTCCTACATATTTATTTATTCCTCTTTCCAAAAGAGATTCTTTGAATTTTCAGTTTTAAAAGGATTGCTAAATGGTTTGAAGCTCTAATTAATTCTTATTCATTATACTTGCATTGCCATTTTTTTTTATTACTTTGCTTTTTTTTTTATTTATTAATTTTTTTTAAACCAGTAGATATTTTTAATATTAATTTAAGTAATCATAATATAGAGGAGCGAATAAATAACCTAAAATGTTTAACCATTTATTATGCCAATTATATCGTTCATTTCTGTCAATGATATATACAAATTGTAATTATTTTTTAGAAATATGCTTTATTAATCGAATGTATTAGCCTCTGTAAATTAATATTCTTTCTCTACGATTAACGTTTTTAATGTGAATTATATTCGCAATATAAGTGTCGGTAATATAATTGGTTTCTCTCTCTCTCTCTCTCTCTCTCTCTCTCTCTCTCTCTCTCTCTCTCTCTCTCTCTCTCTCTCGATATATTTAATGATAGTAAATTGATATTAAGGAGGCGAAGTACCACGTCCATCAATCATATAAAATATATTTATTAAATAATTCAAACAGTCTCAATACAGAATTTCAAAGGATATACAAACTGTTTTTAACTATTAAAAAAATTATTTCTCACTGTGAAAGTAATATTATTATGAAACTATTATCAAATTGTTAATATTTATCGATTCAACTGTGACATGTATTATGTTTGAAGTAGTGTAATTATAAATTTAGAAAGTAATTATAAATTTAGGATTTCGTTATCTTTAGTATCGTAAATTGTACAATTAAGTTTTTTTCAACACATTTACAATGATCCATATAGATTTTATAAGCTTATCTATACATTAGCCGGAAATTACAATACTTAATAAATTTATAAATTTTTATTCGATTCAAAATCTAAACGGACATATATATGTATATATATATATATATCTTTTCTTCCCTTTTTTTTTTTTTTTTTTAATTAGATTTGCATTTTGGTACTAGTTAATACACAAACTACACTACACATTCTTCACGACAATTTCAACATTTATTTCAGAAAGTTGATACAAATTTTTATTATTGGAGCACTCGAGACCGTATATATATACATATATATATATATATGTATCTATATATTTGTATGTATACAATTTACTCTCTTGGCCGTGCATAAAATAATAAAATTAATATTGCAAAAGATGTGTGGTAGTAAAGCTTGTATAACGATGACAAACGAGAAGAATAGCTTAGGACGCGATAAAAAAATAAAATAAAATAAAATAATGAAGAAAATTTAAAGGATGAAAAGGAAGGAACGAGTAGAGCGCACGCGATAGTGCTCTTTTATAAAACGACGCGAAAGTCGCGGAGAGAAATTGTGGAGATGCTGCCGGGGTTTTTGGGGTTGATAAGCTTAGATTAGAGGAGAAGTCGCAAGCGAGCTAAGAGAAACGTCCCGAGCTCCCTCGAGAAAATGGAAAGGTCGCTGCTCTCTGCTCTCGTATTATGCGCGATTCTTATTATGCGGCAGGACTCGTCCTATCCGGCTCCTCGGACGTGGGGATGCTACGTCGGCCAAAGGCCAAGCTCGAGTTTTCCTGGGGGTAAGAAACGAGGGCTGGCAGGCAGCCCAATGTCAGACGCTCGCTCTAGAATAAAGGGTGAGTAGCCGTTATAGCCGAGGGGAGGGCGGGGAATGACAAGATGGCCGCATCTGAGTTGGTGGAGGACGTAGGATGTTCGAGGAGGGGAAACTAAGACATTTCTCCATTGGAGCTGCTCCCGACTTTCGGACCTCGCTCGGCCACTATCCTCCACGACTCGGGAAAAGAAGCTTCCCGGCACTTGGGGTGAGCGCATCCCCTTACGAGTTATCCCATAGCGGCTTACTCCTAATGCGATCTGCACTAATTAGCGAGCGCCTGCATTTTTTTTTTCGCTGCTTAAACCGAATGTTATGATGTTTATTCCGCGCTCTTGGCACGCCCAAGCGAATGAGATACGCTCGCAGTGAGTAAACTAAGTAATTAAAAATTCTTTTCGCTTTAGCAAGATGGCAACGTCCATTCGCAATTTTATTTAAATACTTCACATACCATTGTTTAACCGTATCGTTTAGTAATAATGTTCCGTAATGTAATTCCGTATTACAATAACATTTGGAAGATCGTCCGTAATGTAATTACGATTACGTGTTGTTTCACATTGGCTAAAGCTTCAAATATTTTGTTGTGAGATGAATATTTTACAATCAACGAATGGCCAATGATGCATTTTGTGTATTTTAGTAAAACAAGTTATGTGCTTACGTAAAGGTAGAATTGTTAGAAAATTAGTACAAGCGATGAAAATGTTTATGGGACAAAACTTGTGTACCTTTAACGCTTGAGCGATTTCAGACGCCACCATGACGAGCTCATTGATAGAGAATAGATTACATTATTAAATCAATAAACTCTTTTTCTGCTCTGAATAATCTTTGAAATTATTAAAAATTTTTCGTGCTATCCGATATTGAACAAAAAAAAAAAAAAAAAAAAAAAAAACAAAAAACAAAAAACAAAAAAAAATTACGTTTTCGTAAAAGTTCGAATGCACTATTCACGAGCAAAATTGCCCTGTCACGCGCAACTCTTTTTCTGTTTACGCATTAAAAATTTCATACACGCGCACGCGCCCTCCTACTCATGTCTCTCTGCATCGAATACCATTATGCGTTATGCGTTACAGTATCTACATTTTATTTCATACATCATTTTATATGAATATCTTATAGTCTACTAATAAACACTTGTATTACGAAGAAATATATAAGAAACGAATTATTTTCACAAAAATGTCCATTTATAATGCGATAAAACTCATAAATTAAAAGTGACAGAAAATTATATTATAAAATCATTGAATAGTAGTATATGTATGCAACAATGGCAGCAAGTATATGTGTATACATATTTTTTTTTTTTTTTTTTTTTTTTTTTTTTTTTATACTGCTCGAAATTTGCTAGAATTTGCTAAAAATTCACTGAATTCATAATTGAATTTCAATAGTAGATTGTTGACAAATAATGCTCAAATGGAGAATAATTTAGTGAGAAAAGAGTACATTCGTCGAGTATATTGTACTTGACTTTCAAATTCTTTGCAATTTCAAAAAACAAAATTAATTAACAGTATATTTAGAAGCGAGGAGAAGATTTTAATCTTCAAGAATTTCAAAGTAAGTGTATCTTTGCAAATGACAAGTGATTGAACGGACGGGAATAAGCGAATACGTTATTATTGTCGTTGTGAAATGTCGAATCGAACATTCACAAAACAACAATGCTATCGGTTTTATTCTATAATATATGTATATGGAAAGAGGGCCAGTTGAAATTAAAATGCCTAGCTAAGTATAGAGAGTATAATGATGCGAAGTAGGCGAGGAATCGAGAGAGAGAGAGAGAGAGAGAGAGAGAGAGAGAGAGAGAAAACAAATACAATATGAAAGAGGAAAAAAAAAGGAGTAATTAAATGAAGTAAATCAAGCGATGGGTTGGGCTGTGCGGTTGTTGTGTAAATTAAAGGAGCGCTGGGCCAAGTTTTATCAATAAAATCGTAAAGTAGCGATGGGCATCTGCTAGAGAGATACGAAAATGTAAAGGTAAGGTGCACGCAAATCGGTTATACGCGGTGAAAGTCAGTCGAGTGAGTGAGTTAAAGAATAGGATAAGGAAATGGGGAGGCGTTTTGAACGATTTCACCGAGCTTTTATCAGCGAAATTGCATATTAATGCAGTTTGTCTCGGTGTAATTACCCGACGCCCGAAGTAATAGCGCAACCAAACAAACAGTTGAAGCCTATAAAGTGGCGACTTAACGAGCGACACAAGAACTCTAAAAGTTTATCAAGCCAAAAGACCGTTGTATAATTTAAGTTGAAGTAGGACGCGAATAATCATACATAAATAACTCGTTTTATAGTCGTGGATTATTCCAGTGCCACGGCAGACAAGAGTGAACAGACTCAACTTGCGGTTGAGGTCGTAGTGCCGCGCGCTTACGTAACAAAATTAACTCGGTTAATGTGCCTTGCTAATTATAAATCTCATTACTTTATCCCGACGTGGTTACACAATTCGCAATTCAAGAAATCTATCAAACGGACGAATCGATCGATCAGCCATTGTAAACAACCCGCGCCAAAAAAAAAAAAAAAAAAAAAACAAAAAAAAAAAAAACCAAAAAAAAAAAAAAAAAAAAACCAAAACAAAAACAACTAAAGACGAGCGTTAATTGTCATTTACGAATTCGCATCTTGAAATTATTATCAGCGCTGAGGCGGTGAGTCGTTAGGTTTATCTCCGTTCTCGATTCCCGGCCTCTCTAATACACACAGTTCAAGGCTCACAATTCTGACTTTATATTCTTTCGCAAATACTTTACCTGCTCTATCCGCTTTGCGACGGGATCCACGATCCATTAAATTTCATTAGCTACTTTCGTTTCGCACTTCGTACGAGCCTCAAATTCATATAAATAATACACGCATGATTTAACGGCTCGTACTCTCGAAACTTAAATATATAAATATCTTGGAGCCATAAATTATTTCGAATCTATAAATTTAATGCCTTTAATAGGATTCTCGGGACGTAGAGCTTATCGTTATATAAATACAAGGCATTTCGATCTTGTGCATCAAAAGTATATTCATTGTGTATTCATCGTTACAGTATTATTAAATTTCATTGGGCAGGCTACGAATTACCGGCAAACGAGCATAAAGTGCATCATGATAGAGAGCGTATAAAAAAACATGGGCAAACCAGCAACCATGAAAACTTTGATAATTTTGGTACGGCGGGGTGATGGAGGTCAGTTAAGAAAAGTAGTACACGTGAGCAAAAATAGGACGAGGCTCTATCGTACAGCGAACTTTTTATTATTAATCACGATTCTTTCGTAGAAGAAAAGTCACGCGTTCGCCGTTAAGAATAGATATTTAATATATATATATATATATATATATATATATATATATATATGTGTCTGTGGCGTGATTATTTGATAATGTAAGTCTAGGGGAACAACGCGTGCTCGGAAGATATCGTCGAGCGTTTATCTCCGGAGGTTGTTCCTTCGATCTCTCGAATAATCATTGGAATCGGTAATGTTTTATTATTACTTCCTCCTCCCGTGCCTCGCTCCCTTCTCAATTCTATTGGCATATAAAGGCAATTATATAGATACGATAATACCGAGTCAATATTCCTCGAATATTTGGTATCTTGGTTAATGCGTTTGCATTGGGAGGCAACTGGACGCGCCGGTCACTAGCGAGGAGAAAGAGGCGAAGGAAAAAGCCAAACCTCCGCTTCGTCTAGGGTGATAATAGGGGAGGGAGTGGAGGTTATCGAGGAACGGGGGTAGGCACGATAAACGGAAAGGAAAACAGATGTGCCATAGTGCGAGTACGGTAATGTGCGATGAGAGTCAATTAAGTATGCATTAGCATGTACGGACGTTCGATTATGCGTTGACACTCATCTGTTATTATCGAGCCAAATTGATGCTGCGTTATTCGATTCATAGCCACGTAATTTTCATTACTTTTTAACGAATTATCGTTACCTCCTCTACCCCCCAACTCCGCAATCCTAGCAACACCTTCCCGTCTCTCTCTCTCTCTCTCTCTCTCTCTCTCTCTCTCTCTCTCTCTCTCGCGTCATAGTCTTTTGGGCGTAGCGTACGTGCACGAGTCATGATTTTCGCCTTAAGTTTATGTTTAATTTTATTGATTATATAATGCGGATGTGGCGTGCTATTAAAAACTAGATTTCAAACCAGGATAAAGTAGGTATTAGAAACTTGAGTGAATTAGCAATTTGGCTATGCTCATTGCTTGGCGAGTTCGCCATTCGCTTTTACAAGTCTTTTACAAGGGCGAACATTTTAGTCGCATAATATTATATAAAAGTATAAAAAAGGTTAAAAAATTTTCTAAATTTCTCTCCACATTTTATCGCTATTAGCACAATCGAATTGTGCTGATTGTGCCGGCGTAGCCGTAATTTTATTTTAAACGACCAAATTACGTATATCGTTGGTTTATTCGTTAGCAGCACGAGCATTGAAAGATTTGTTACTTTTTCCTATGAGTTTGCGCGAGCCTGTCCTTATTCAAAGTGCATAAGTATCCTTGAGTCGAGATGAAAATTGTCGCATCGCTGTCCTTAATAATACCGAAATTGTCCTTATCACATTTGCGACTCGAGGTAGATGTCGTCAAAGTGACGCAACTCGAAAACCGAAAATACGCGTAAGCATTCGATTCCCTCAGCAACGTCTGCGAAGATTTCTCGACTGACTGGTGCGTGTCAGCAGGACGCGAGCAGCACCAACATTGACAGCGATTAGTGAATTAATGTTCCCGTGTCGAGGACGTTGATAAAGAAATTGGATCGAGCACTCGTCTATACACCGAAACTCGGTATCGCAACGAATTAAAATCCCGCGGCACAATCGCATTCCCCACGTCCGCACCGACGACCGCAATACTCGCGTACACACGATTGTACAGAGCGAAGGCCACGCACCAACATGGGAGTAAAACGGATGCCGTCGCACGGTCCTGGCGAGGGGCAGGAGGAGGGAAAATAGGGAGGAGGGTTAAAGCCGCCGCCAGAGAAACGAGAATAGTGTCGGTCTACGAGTTGAGTGGAATTGGTGAGCAAATTGCTCAAAGTAATTAATCGCTTTTGTCGGGGTCGGGGCCACGTCACCCCCCCCCCCCTCCCCCCCCC
>NW_011948425.1:619106-637313 GCF_000503995.2 Ceratosolen solmsi marchali | reverse complement strand
CCCTCCTGCCCCTCCCGCAATTCCACTCACGCTCAAGCTCTGTCTCTCGACGAATCGTGTCGCCTATAAAAGTCCGTCACTTATAAAAGCTTTACGTAAGTCCAACTCACCAGGTACTAACTACTAACTCTAAGAACAGGCCCCGATACTGCATCTATGGTGAAAAAGGAGAGTGAGAGCTCGGTAAAAGGGAGGGGATAGTGCTGATTCTTTCATCGGCTGATTTCGACGTCTTCGTTGCACTGTCGCTTGTAAATTCATCGGCAAGCCGAGGATGACCTTTTGGGGGAGGGCGGGGATCGTCGATTCGCAGCGCTATATTTTGCGAAGTTTACACAGGTTTAAGTGGATTTCGTGACTGGTTTTCCTTATGGCGCTGTGGCCGTTAAAGTTAATTAGTATCCTGCCAATTGATCTACTACGCTGGGGGTAAATGAAGGCTTGTTTGCGCCTCACTTATACGCTACTCGTTGCATCCGCTTACTTATGAATGCGTACGCTACCTTCGTTCTCCTGCATTTCGCCTCGCGTCTGCTTCATCTTCTTCTTCATCTTTCTCTTTTATTTATTATCATGGATGACTTATTTACCTCGTCATTGATTAGCAATAATGCGAAGAATTAAGTTCAAATTTTTTATTTTGTGCTATTGTGCCAAGCGCTGCCACTCATTAAGAGTAACAATAGTAGTCTTAATTATTGATTTAATGCACATCATCGAAGAGTCGCATTTAATAATAAGAAATGTTTTCCATTATTTAGTAGGCATTAGTAGTTCGATAAAAATTTTAGACAGAGGGAGAAAGGTATATTATAGCCACCCTTAATGCGTAACTAAACTAAAATCATTAATAATTTTCAAATACAAAAAGGAGTTGCTTTAAGAATGGCGCGAATGATAGACGAAACAATCGCTGTAGATAAAGGCAATTCGACGTGATCACTGACTTATCACCGACGTAAGGGCAACGACCGTCTACTGCAATCTGTGGTAAAATAAAAAAAAAAAATAAAAAAAAAAGGCAAAAAAAACTGCACGAGCTTTATACAATTCGTTCACTTGTTGATTCTCGCAAGACTCGTTTTCCGCCTGGACAATGTTCAGTCGCGTCTCTCGAGATGCATCTCGTCAGCCTCCAGCGTAGCAATACATCTCACTGCCTCTCTGCTCTCCTCTCGCTGCTGCCTCGCCACGATATATCGTTGGCGATTCGTAAATAGCAAGTCCAGAGACTTCTCTCAGCTGCAAATTTACACTACCGAGCTTGGCGCAAGGTAGGCGTCGGCCCAAGAGGCGAAAGGGAGAAGAGGCAAAGTGTCTAAAGCGGGAGAAATGCACAGTGTTGGTGGAGGGACGTATAGGAAAGCTGAGAGTACGAACGCCCATGCTTTTGGGGGCTTAAGGAAAAGGATGGCCGAAGATTCATGATAGAGTATGGCTGTGGGAAGCATCCAGTTTTGCAAGAAACGCCAGCGATGTTTTTGGATTAACTTTCGGCATTGTGCTATTCACAATTGTACTTGTCCCCTTATCGCCTCAACTCGTTCCTAAGAATCCGAAATGTGAGAGTTTGCGAAGGCTATGATTAATTTGGCGGAGGGGGAGGAGGAGGTGGTGGAGGTTGAGGTGGAGAAGGGCGGGGAGGGTGGTGGTGGTTAAGGGGTAGGGTAGGGTAGATTACGTTTATACGTACACAAAGGTTTTCGTATGATTTGATAGCAGTGGCCGGGAGGGGATTAGTCGAAATCTACAATCTTCCTCAATACGAAATAAGACCTTTGCATTTTCTCTCATCTTTTTTCCCTCGTAGACCAAAAGAAAATCACCAATTCATCAAGCCTTATCTCGAAAGACAGACGCAACATAAACTGATATTCACCATTTCAGCGAAATTTCAAGGATTCAGTTCGGCGTTTATAATTGCACAAGATTATCCTTCATTTCCGCAAATATATTATTGTAAAATAACAACGAAAATTCATTTACCGCTATTGCGCGGGTATTGATTAAAAACCAAAACCAATAAAACAAGCAAGAAAAAAAAAAGAAAACCAATAAAACAAGCAAGGAAAAAAAACCAATAAAACAAGCAAGAAAAAAAAATAAACAAAATCTGGTCACTTTAGAGAAGAATAGCATGGGATGCAAGATTTTATTCCTATTTCGAAACGAAAATTATTATAAAGTTAAATGCCATTGATAGGTCGCGTAATATCTTATAATAAGGCGTTAATTTGTAAAATTAATATTGTAATCTCTTGCTGTATGAAAGTCATCTGTATTGCTTCCTATCGCTTGTGAAATTTCACCCATTACACCGATACTTTTCAGCTTCACCGAAACAAGAAATAACTGTGAATTTTATTTCTCTAATAATGATAAAGCACCTTATATTATTTTTGACGGAAATACCTTTCACGAATACCATCCAAATACTCAGCTTAGATTATAATTATAAACGAGAGTCGTAACGGTATGAATGCCGTCCCGTCCTTAAATCCAAAAATAAATTGATTATTTTAACGCGCTAATTATCATTAATACCACGCTCAAGCACAAGAACGCGAAATTTCCAATAACACGCTTAGCGCATCACATCGAACGCCACTAATCAACAATCGAGTATTCGCACATATCACCATCCCTGCTTATTTTCTTCAAATTCGATTTCACTCACCGGAGCGGCGTGAGAATCTCTGGTAGCAACGATAATCCCAATCGTCCGCACACTGGACGCTCGTTACTCCTCATCCCCTAAGACACCATAAACATATCCAGCAAAATTCTCAACTACTGGGACATGAATCAGACGCGAATAAATAGTGATTACAATATGGCGGCGCCGCTCATTAAATCCCCATCCGTACGCGCAAAGTGCATCGTCTCGCTCTTGGTCTCTGTCTACGTGCGCTCGGGACGATTAAGATAGAACGGCGGGAGTAACGATCGGTAGCCCCTGTAAGCTATCGTAAAATGCGAGTTCGCGCGACGGTGGTGGTGGAGGTGGGGGTAGGTGACTAGGGCGAGTACGCTTTGGATGTGTATAAGTTATTTGTTTGAGAATCGACGGGCGCTGCTCTTCTCTTGGTCCGTTGCTGACGAAGGCCCATCGACGCCTTGTCTCTCGGTCTTGTAGATTACGAGTCTTTTGCTTGTTTCGTGCCGTCGGGAGGAAGTTTTTGCATTTTCACCGCTTTTCATCGCCGCGTGAGAATCGTAATATCGCGCGCCAGCCAAACGCTTTTCCGGGGACAAACAGTAATTAGCCAGCATAACGCGTCCTTGTCGCGTAATAGTCATTATATGCTCGTATAAATATACATTTAATTTCTGGAATAATTCTTCCCGAGCAATTGCAGGGAATCAGAATTTTTTAATTGAATTTGTATCCGCGTTAGATAAGTGGCGCTAGTTGGATTATAATGGTTTTGAGAATTAAAATTCGTATAATTGAATATAAGCTTGGAATGTCAAGTCGGGAGGATTAAGCAATTTCGAGCTAATTGAAACAATGGAACGAATTTACGTAACTGTTCATTGAATTGTTTTCAAGCGGCTAAAAAGGTTTAAATGTCAGGTCAGTGTTTGAATGATTTCACCAAAGAATAATGTAAGATGAATATTTGACCGTTCGAGGACACAGGACAAGTAGCGGATTCGTTTTCGGTCGAGCAATATCCATTATGTAATCCTTAAATGTGTTGCGCACTACTTTCACTGTAATTCCATTATGATGATGATAATAATTTTAAAGCAAATGTTTCGGATGATTTACTTTTTTTTTTTTACATATATATTTCTCATTTAAGCCGTAATTCTCTCTAATGCCTGGAATTAGAATTAAAATTTACAATTACCGCATCGTGTAATCTCTGAATTATTAAATAAGGAAAAATGCCAACCGATGAATAATCAAAGTAATATTTCTCTTTGTACGCTACTGCAATCAGTTATTCTTTTTATATATATTTTTTTTTTATATTTTTAATGCAATAAAGTGCATTATTCATAATTGTAATTTAATACCATTTTGGTGTTTTTTTATTGTGAGTATTGTCACTTTTTCATTTGGTCGATAATCTCTTGTAACGTTACTTTCAAATTAATTTTATCTTTCGATAAAATCTCATATTGATAAATTAAAAATTAAATAATACATTTTCGTATAATATTCGTGAAATTTATTTTTGTTTCTTTTTTTTTTCACGGCAATAACTTGAATTACGAGTGCTGAATTCGAAGCTCATTTACATAAAATAATTGTCATAAGTTGAAGAAGGAAATCTCTTCGTATCATTTACGCGATATACCTCTTATTATCTCAAATTTTTTTTTCATTTATAAAACATATCCATTCGGTACATTAAGTTTTTAAATCTCGGTATTGTTGAATAATGGAATTATGATCTCGTAAATAATTAAAGCAGTTTATGATTAAAAATTGAAGTGTAGCCTGCGAGTGAAAATTGTTCGTGGAAATAATTAACTCATTCGCTTGATTGGGGCAAAAGAATCTAATAAACGACCTGCGAATGCCAAAATGCAAAAAAAGGTGGGAAAAGGGCTGGAGCTAATGCAGAAGGTAAGAAATGTTCTCCCGTGTGACTTCCACTTCCTTAACGCGAGCGAATACAAGTATCAGGTCGCGACTCCCCCAACGCCAGCGTCGGCCTTAATAAATTCCATTCAACTCCGGGGCAATTAATCGTGGCCCATTCGTGCTCTAGTAAAATATGATTCTCTGACAGAGAGGGAGTGAGAGATAGAGAGATGGAGATAGAGAGAGAGATATAGAGAGAGAGAGAGAGAGAGAGAGAGAGTGTGTGTGTGAGAAAGAGAGACGGCTGAAGGCGAGTTCGCTCGACATGGGAACTCCGGTACACGTTATGTATTCCGGCGTCGTCTCTCGGGCCGTGTTGAGTCGGTCCACGGGGTGCCCATCCCGACCCGAGGCTTTTGCTGCTCGCCGGTGGTCGCGGGGATGGAGCGGCGCAAAGGGATGGCGCCTGTAAGAAGTAGAGCTGCTTCGCCGGCGTTGGCCCGGGACATAAGAACACTCTCCGAGGGATCAAGGAGGGGTAGATTTCTCTCTCTCTCTCTCTCTCTCTCTCTATCTCTCTCTCTCTCTATCTCCATCTCTCTTTCATCGTCTCTCCCTCCCTTACATACGTCTACTCGCGCGCGCAAACACGAAGGCGGGCGGGTGGACGAACGCGCGCGCGCGCGCGCATACGCACACACACACACACACACACACACACACACACGCACACACACATATACATTGCTCTTCTCTCGTTCGCGTACACATGAATGCAGGCGTAAGTGTGAGTACTATATAGGAAAGTGTGTGCACGAGTGAGTGTGAGCGAGATGGAGCAGCTGATTCGGGGAAGTAAGTTGTATTGATCCCAGATCCCCTTGCCCCTTCATCGTACCCGTTTTCTCTCTCACTCTCACTCTCTCTCTCTCTCTCTCTCTCTCTCTCTCTCTCTCTCTTCGTCAGACGGACTCTAGAAGTTGGCGGGGCTCGAGGAGTGTGCGGATGGAAAACCGAGGCAGGGTTAGTACGTGTTCTTAATCGCCAAGTGAGCGCCCGCCTCCCGCACGGCTTCTCCTCCTTTTCTCCGAGGGTGGCGAGTAGCAGCAGCAGTCCAAGCTTCCCACCCCGACGGCGAACGCGATAGTGTACTAGAGAAGCTGCCCAGAGCCCCGACGGAATTGCAGGCCTTGTTCACTCCCCCCCCTCCCCCTCTCCCTCCACCCGTCGTTCTCATTCACTCGCTCGCTCACGCGCTCGCACGCGCATACGCACACACTCTTTATCTCCCTCCCTCTTCCGCTTTATTAGCTCTCTCCTTCCTTTCTCTATCTTTCGAGGAGCGAAAATTCGTCTGTCCGACCCAAGCCGTCCTTGTTCTCCTTGCAGACTCCGCGATCTCCATATGTATACACGGACGTCGTACACGTAACTACTCATCGCACACAAGCGACTCTAACCGTCTTTTCTTTGCATCTGCACATGTACGTTTACGTACGTGTACGCCTGTTTCCCAACATATAGCCGACTGTATTTTCCAACTTTCACGCGCAATTGTGAGCACGTGTGCGCGGGATACACTGCATATTCGAGTGCATGCGCGCTTATATTTACTTAGAACTTTGTGACTCTGTATTTATAAGTTTTGATTTATAAGCACAATTGCTTCAGCATCCGCATATATTTGTGGGCATCGATGGTGTTTAAGAGTGGCAAAAAAAGAAAAAGAAAAAAAAAGAAATAAAACAAATATCAATTTAGTATTTGAGATTACAGAAAAGGTCCGCCCCCCCCCTCCGCGCCCCATCAACGCTCTTTATCCACAAATTCTTTTATTTTTCTCTTTCTTCTAAACGATTAATTATTTTATAAATTTATTGTCCGTCAATAAAATTGGAAGGGGAGCTTCAGCAGTCTTTACAAAGGAAGAAATGTAAAATATACTTTTTCTTTTTCGAACTGCGAGTTTGCCGTTAAAGATATACTTTCAAAATAAACCTACAAAGCCACTTGTTCCGCTTGTTGCACTTCTTATACAACTCAGACTCATAGATCGTTATTTTATTTTTTAGATCCTCGACTGGATATTAATCAAAATACACAAATACGTCAAATTTTATGGTAATGTCACTAGAGCTTGAAAAATTTCATAATACCAATTAAAAAAGTCGTGTGTCATTATTAATACTTTTTAATTGATATTTTTATCGATAGAAGAATTTTTAAATAAGAATACTCTTTACGCGAACATATTACGCAAAACAGGCAATTTATCTATTATCGCACACAAGTTAACTGAACGATAATAGCATAACTCCCAATGTATTCGAATAATAGAGAATCTGTCTTTCAAAATTGTCCGTGAGATTACCGACGATGTCGTCCTGAAATTCGGGCGGAGATGCAGCGGACGGAGCTGGCGGCGGTGGGACAGGGGCGGGGAGCAGGGGGAGATCGAATATCGTATCGATATTTTGCCTCGCTTACAAAAAGAGGCAAACATGCTCTCGCCGGTAAATCCAGCTCGCAGCTCACACACATCGCCGTCCACATCGTGAATCCAGGTTATTGTTCCCGTGACGCGTAAGTACGGGTTGCCTAGTGCGGGGCGTGGGGTGAGGGGACGAGCAAGGTCGTGGTCGAGCAGACGTCACGTCCTTTACCGTTCTTGCGCTTGTTGATTTAAGAACGTCGGGGCTTGTTTTACGCGATCTGCCACGGGCATTTCGTATTCTCAGTCGCGAGCTTTGCTTCCGGTGCACCGCGAATGAGATAAATCCAGAAGGTTATGGAGATTCGATGGCACAGCTGCGCTTTTACTTGGCCCCTAAGATATTTTTTAAGCGCGACTACTAGCCCCTCACCTCCACCTTGTTAGTTTGTTATTAATTTGAGAATTGTAATGGATTATTTATAGCGAATGAAGTCGGCATCCCGTTCGCGGCTCTACGGCAATATTTGCCTTATCGAGCGTGAATTCTTGATTGCGTTACACGGATTAAAATTGGTATTAAGGAACGATTTTATCGTGAGGACTTTTACGCGCGCTTTGGAAATGTTGCCCGATAATAACGTTATTTTTGGGGAAAAATAAATTGAAATCTTTCATCCGGAAATGGCAAATGTTTGTTTTCATCCCCATTAGCCATTATAAATACAAGCCAATACAAATCAAAAATGCATTGTTCGATTGTTCATAAATTTCAGCGTTTATTAATGTAAATGGTCGGATTTCGGTCCTATATTTAGTATTAATCTTTAACAAGAAACCTTGTTGCGACATTATTATAATTATTGGAATTGTGTAGCAGCATAGTTGAGAGTGTATTTGTAATTAATAGTTCGAAGCTTGGCGGAGCATGTAGCCGTAGGAGGTAGGTGGAACTTTTCGAACAACTGTTATAGATTGTTCCTTTGTTAACGCTTATCGCTTCAATGGATCCTCGTAGCTGCGGTAAGCTCCTGTTTAATCGACTGTTAGCGTAAAAAGTTCATGTTTGTAAAGAGAACTTTATGCAACGATTAAATAACATTTTCTATTGACAGGTCATAAAACGGGAACTTTGGTTTTCGCAATATTATTTCTAAATGCGTTAGCGATTGATCGTGAAAAAAAGAGACAAACAAACGGACAAACAAATGGACAAGTCTTATTGTTAAGTGTGAATAAAAACTGGCATATAATTTGGGTTGGTGAACTTGTTTCTCGAATTAGTTTCGCGAAGGCAGAGCCTAGCGGTACAAATTGATTTTAGCAAGCGAAGCGTATTACTTGGAGCAAAACAGAAGGCGGAAGATTTTCTTGTGCTTGCGAGCGCGCTTAGTAAATTTACGAGATTGTATTCAAGCTACGTAGTTTTTGCTCCTCCTCCTCCTCCGCCGCGGGTCCCCCCACTCTCCCTCCAACACCCAACCAACGCCATGCCGCTTCCTTGTTAATTACAAGCTGGATCTTTTGAGAGGAAAAAATTTCATCAAATTACTTAAAACTCTCGCTTCTTTATGCATTGCCGAGAATATATTTGCTTTTCTTTCCGCCAAAAGAGTTCTCGTAGAATAAACATTCTTCAATTATGTATGATCGCCTCTGGCACACTTCACGTCCATTAACTATTTGCTATTACATAAAAAGGACTTTTGCAGAATTTTTAAGCGAAACGATAATCGACCGATCGTACATTTTGTGCGCGCTCGGAGGTCTTCGGAGGCACTCGTCGACATCGGGAATCATACATAAATCAGGACTAAAGTGGATCGTCCCGTTAAAGTCCTTAAAATGAATATGTGGCGCATAACGGGGAGGAGGCAATTTAGCCGGGGCCCTCGAAATCTAAGGTCTTGGCGACGAGACTTGCAAAACATTTTCCATTTGCCAAGACATAAATCAGCGGGACGTGAAATGCGCGTTGATGAGAATGAAAGCGAGGAGGCGCGTAAGGATGCGGTGTGTAACTCGAGGACGATTTGCCTTTTACGCGGCCATAAACTGTTCGAGGCAAGTATTCGCGACGGAAACGGCAAATCGTGCAATTCTACGTTTACGGCATTCGATTACGAAGAATGTGTCGATTAAAGTGGACGATGTGGTTGTTCTACATTCGATGACATATTCCAACTCATTATTTAGCAAACCAAGGGGGTCGGCGTTTATCAATTTATAAACCATTGCCAATTAAAAAATGATCTAAAATTGCAATTTTATAATTTTAAAATGATAATGAAACGAGTCCAAGTCGAAGTAAAAACACCATTAAATCTTTCATTTTATGTTTTTAATGCAGAATTTATGCTTCTCATATATATATATATATATATATATATATATATATATATATATATTTTTAATAAGCGATTAATAAATAAATGAGATAATAAATTAATATGTACATTGATAATGTTATGAAACTTTAAATTTAGTAATTTAAATCTAGCAATACCGAATAATTTCGTCCATTAATAATTATATTATTTTAGTCCTTATTTTTTTTATTTAAACATTTTTTTTATATCGTTAATATGTAAACAACGCGTTGAAGTTACTTGGTGCAAAAAAACACGCTTCAATCCAATTTTATCGATTGCTTAATGTTAAAAAAAAAAAAAAAGTAAAACTATTTGAACTTTGGAAAGATATTCGTATCTTACTGGCCTTACACCATGCTGAGTCATCTTTAAAACGAAAGTCTCATGGCACACTTCTTTCCATTTATCCTTTATCCTTGTCAATCTTAGTTAGTATTTTCCTTTATTTTCTATTATATTAAGAGGAATGGAATATCCGCTTGTGTCAGTTTGATATTTACACGGATATGGATTACCGAAATGCTGATTATTATTGTGATGGCAGAAGCAGTCGAAGAATAGAACTTAAGTACACGAATAGCGTATTTTTTTATGTCTCGCTAATTCAGGGGATGAACTTGAAGCTCAATGCGAGCGGACGGAGAATCTTAATTGTCTCACGGAAATACTCTCTGCAAGATGTACAATGCTCGGTAGGAAATGACGTCATCAGTCAGCAGCAAGTTAATGCAAGTGCGAACCGAAGGGAGGACACGACTATGAAGAAGGTCGGAGAAAGAGGTAGAAATGCTTGTGTGGACGATGGAATGAGAGGTGTGCAGGGCTCACAATGGGGTCTGCTTGTGTGCGCGCGAGCGCGCGTGTGCGTGCGTGCGTCTGCGAGAGAGAGAGAGAGAGAGAGAGAGAGAGAGTGAGCGAGGGAGAGGGAGGGAGGGAGGGAGAATTTTCACGGAGGCTCAAGTACTTGGGTAGACTCGGTTGAGTTATGCTCGTATTTCCCGTCAACACATCCGATGACGTCCGCGGCAATGTAACTGAAATGTATACGAACGCTCGCATTTCCGTACAAACACACAAATGCGTGTTTGTACACGTGGCTGAATTATACTTGTGCTTAGTTCTGATTTGTATGTTTCGACTTTCATGTTTTGTTTATGACCTTAGTGCCAATAATGACAACATTTACAAAAGCACCCTAATAATAACAACAGAACATTTATGTTTTTAAATATTAATTTTCATTTTACGACTATCCGTTTATATTTTTGTTATTTAATTGCGGGTAATAGTTGCAACTTTTTTTATAGTATGTAAGTCATTCGACGAAATCATAAACTTATAAAGTGTAGCCTTGAGATTTTTATTAACTTTTAAAGAAGAATCTTATTAATTAAGTTGTACGAGAGTAGACAACAAGTATTTTGTAGACATTCACAAGTTTATTTCTTTATCTTAATTACAGTTTTCTTTCTCTCAATTATTTTCATTATGATATTACTCGCTGTTTATATAAATAGTATCAGTGTTACGAGAATCATGTGAACTATATAATTAATTAAAACTATTTATTATGTATATTTTATTTAGATTAATTAGCTTCCTTAGTGTGTGGTAATATAAAAACTCTTTTTTTTTTTTTTTCTATCAAGCAGAAGCTTAAATTTTTTCATTTTTTGCTGTTTTATTACACTTAATTGTCCACTTAATCATACGGATAAAACGAATAATATTCAATGCATCAATATTTCCAACCGTGTAGATTTAAATAATGTTTGTGCATTTAAATATGACGCCATCTTATTCATCTGTTTCGATGTACAAGAAATTCCTTTAGACCTCTTTCCAATTTTAGCCTCTGCTTTACCAAACAATGTTCCCCCATATATTCCTAATTATTGTTTAATCTGTACATTCTCGATATATAACAATTTTTGATTTTTAAGACTCGATCTTTCAATTTTATATTAGATATCAGCGTGAGAGAATCGCCGTGAAATCATATAAGCATTATCATAGTCCATAGTCTTCCGATTCAAACTCTCGCTTGCATTTATCGATCGAAGCTCCATTATCGTTGTAATCGATAACGTCTCCTCTCCTCGCTACGCCCATTAGCGGAATTATAGTAGAAGAATAATTATAATGGAAGAAGGTGCAGCGATGCAAGTAGAAATCAAAAAACTTCTTCGTACTTTTCCACCCGCGAGTGTCAGAAGTTGCAAAATGAAGGTCAGAAGGGTTCGCGCGTCAGAGGGCGAAAAGGGTTCAGAAACGGGCAGAGTATTCTAATTTATTCCCGTAAGAATAGTAATGACAAAGGCGCCGCGGACCCTTCCTTCACTCACGACCGCCCTTCGATAAACCTTAAATTTTCACTTTTGTTCGCTCGGCCATTCACTTTCTCCGGACCCACCGTGCTGGCCGCAATTTCCAATTGGTACGGGCCTGCGCGACTGGCCCACTTGTCTGCCAGCAGCTAAGCCAGAGTGCTTGGAGGGGGGGGGGGTTAAATGAAATGGAAAAAAGAAGAAAAAAAAAATTCAGCCCCCCGGATCGCACGGCAAATGCTACGTATCCCCGAGCGCCTGGGCTCCCGTCCCCCCGCCCCACAAAGAAAGCCCAACAACGGCTACAGGACGTCTTGTCGGGAGGGGAGCGAGGCCACGCCTCTCATCTAAGGTTCACCCCGTTAGGGCCGGCAGCCCCTTAGCAGCTAAGATTTTTCCGGTGCGCATCCCCACCGACCCTGCAGCCGACCCCTTCTTCTTCCTCCTTCGTATCGATCCGGACGCGAGGCTCGAGGGAGGGCCGCCGCCACCTATAGAGCCCGGCATCGGTGTAAGGCCGTTTCTTGCCCGACTCTCCCCGCAGACGTTGTACGCGCCGCTGTGACGCATGGCTGGCTTAAGTCCTGTACGCCACCCCTCGGCGATCCAGCCCTGTTACTTTGGTCATCGGTTTTCAGGTCACCCCACTCCCGGGGGCCGAGTCCGTGGCCGCCGACTCCGACACCGACGTCGCTGCCACTGCGGTCGCCGCCGCGTCTCGCGAGATTTACGGCTTCCCTTCCGACGCTTTCTTCTGGCTTCCGCTCCACCCTATCCCCCCTACCCCCTACCCCACCCAATCGAGCGCCTTTTTTTCTCGGGAGATAAGAGCGCCGTGCTGCTCCCTCCCTGTCTTTTTGCCTACGTGCTTTAACGCTCGCGAGAAAGTTTTCTGTCGCTTTATCAGCGTGACCGGCGGGGTGGCTGTTTGGCGCGCCCCTTTGAATTATCGAATCGATCAGCGGAGCCACCGAGACGTACGATTTTTTACACTGTTACTTTTACAACAGACGATTCAATGCTTTCTTTTTTCCCTCGCCCATCCTCACCCTTCTCATCCGGTGCTCTCGTTGCTTCGGCGATCGGAGAGTGCTTTAACGACAGCCGCTCCCCGGCTTTCTTCCCAATGCTTCATTACAACGCCGAGTTTTATTTTATTTATCGCCAACAGTAAGACCGAAGTATTTTCATTCTTGGTGTTTTTCATTAGTGGGAGTAAACACGACGGCCAAGTACATTTACCCAAGACCGCCTTCGTTAAATAAGATTGAATCGCGTATTCCCCAGCTACAAATACGTTACTTTCTTCCTCCCTCACTTAGCTATGTATGTTGTATTTGTTTGTGCATTATGGTGTGGCAAATTAACAAAACATCTTAAAAGTTGTTTGTAGTTTATTCGTACATGAGAGGGCTAAAGATGAAAATACATTTAACTGTCAAGGGGAATGACTGGAAAAAAAAAACAAAAAAAAAACTGTATGACAATATAATGTTTTTATCCGACATTTATTGCAATCTATTGTATTTATTAATAAGGTGAAAGTGGGGATTTAACGAGGTATTGATACGTGCGCTTTCTTAAATTATTCAATGCTTTATTTAGTTAAAAATTGTATGTTTAATGATTGTATATTTATTATTTTTTCATCGCTAATAATGGTTCAAAAACTTTTAATACATTATAATTCATATGTATTGGAAATTTTTAATATATGACAATGTAGTTAATCGAGTATAATATCCACGGGGAGAGTTGCAAAATCTTGCAAATACCGTTGAAATACATCAATTTTAAACTTAAATTTTCCCAATCATTCATTGGTAAATCTTTGCATAAGCAATAATAATCCATTGCTATATCAAAACAAAATTTGATTTTCAAATTTTCAGATAAATACAAGTATTGGCAATAATGTCATAAGACTCGTTGATTATTGTCTTATCGGTGACATTCTTAATGCCGTTTGCCGCGAAGTATCGCAGAATTAGAGTAATGTATTGAAAATGCTGCAAATATTTCGTTTTCTTCCCCGACGTTAGTCGAAGACATAAAGCTTAACAGCTACGAAAGTCTTTCGAGCGTAAAGTATGCTTGTCAAGTAGCTTTTTCGAGCTTGAATAAGAACGGAGATGCGTTGTATCAGCAACGGGGACACGCTATCTAAATAGGCTTTTACCAACGTCACACGCCATGAATTTTGCCGAAGGATGATCTACGTGCTGAGAGTAGTTCACCTTCTCGAATTCACATGCTGGATAAGTCTGCGTCTATATAGGCGAAAGAGAGAATGCGTCCAAGCTGGTGTGTGGGTACGTGCGCGTCTACAGTAGTCAGAGGATGGGCATAAAGATAGATAGATAGATAGATAGATAGATAGATAGAGAGAGAGAGATAGAGAGAGAGAGAGAGAGAGAGAATAGCAAGTACGCTCATGGCTCTATGAGCTGTGCTGCTTTAGTCAGAGGCTGTTAAACTCCAAGGGGTCTTATCGGTAAAACTGTTCTATACAGGATACTGACCGTTCGGCCATTGGATAACTAAGCAAGTATCTCTGCGCCTTATAGTAACTGGAAACTCGAACCCTTCCTCCAACTTCTTCCCCTCCGGTGAATAGTGTCTCCTGCGCCTCCCTATGCATTAATGCAACCTACTCTAAATCATTTCATTAAGGCCTGGGAATCTTCTTCCACTGTATTTTCTCCACTTTGCAATCTTTAAAGTTAGCACTGGAAAATTTACATTCCCTGCTTTCGTAAACCTATAATCCACAAATATTCCACCTCTCTTCCACACCTCGTTTTTTTTTTCTTTTATATCTAAGCTACATTTAATTGTCGCACATAATGGAATTTGTATTATAATGATTATATTAATTGCGATAGTTAAGAACTTGCTTCGAATGAAATTGGAAAATGATCGGCAGGGCTCCGAGCTCTATTGTAAATATTGCAATTGCCCAGTATATTATAAAGTACACACACACACAAACACACACAAACACACACAAACACACACTCACACGCGCGCGCGCGCGAATTTAGATTATAGGTATCTGCGAGACTTGATTACGTAATCGATCGAATTTGTATACGAAATTAGAAATATCTACTTGCAATTAATATTTTACTATTGCAAGCTTGTTGCGATTGTAATAATAATAAAGAAATCCTACTACGTATTATTGTTATGATATGTATTTTGGTCTCATCGTAGTAGTATGCGTGAAATGCATCGTTAAACAGCCGTCCGTGCGTACGCTTTTTCCGGTAATTACTTTTCTCATTAGAAAACAAGAAAACTCATAAGGAAGAAGTAGAGTGCGCCTACAAGGGGCATGGAAATACCTTATTTGGCTCATGCAAACGATAATTGAAGTTTGTCGGAGTGCATTAACGCTCTCGCGTATTTTCATCTCGTAAATCCATGGAGTCGGGCACACAAACGAATGTCAATGCACATCAACATGCTCTTCGAGAACTAGAAAACTTGATTTGCCCTCTCTCTTTCTCTTATCTCGCTCCCTCCTCCTCTACTGCCAATTTCGTAGCGAGGAAAAATATAACGATCGAGCAGAAGTTTGCGAACCGAACCGAAACAAGCAAGCACTTCACTTGTGCACACGTACGCGCAGTCAGGTATGCGATAAGCGGTAAGGATTCATCTATCGCATCACTGGCACGTTAGGACTTTCTCCCGATTGACATTCCTTTCATCGATCATCGATAAGTCCGACAGTTTTGCGAGTCTGCGCCCTCGGCGATATTCACGTCGGAAATTGACTTTTCGCGCGAGCGACGGCCAAGTCCAGCAACTTATTTATCGCCCGGCTTCAATGCGAATAGCGCGCATAGTGAGGAGCGAGATGCTGTAAAGCGTCGTAAGCGTTTCCTCCTTTCTTGATCGGACGAAGGACATAAATGATTTACGAGGCGAGCGCGCGATCGCTCTCCCAACCTCCTTTCATAAATACGTAAATACATTTCAAATTAATTCAACATCTCATCTAATCTCTTCACTTTTTGCTCTTTTAAACTGCCCGGCTCTCTTGAAAGTCGATACTTTCATATAAATGGCAATGATTTGTTGGCTCAAGCTTCCTATCCTTCGACGTTATTAAACTTCATCATACTTTAATCACGAAATTTACAAGTTTCTTGTAACTACTCCGTACGTGTACAAATACAAGCCGGATGTTTAAACTTTAGCTTTATCATTGTATAGCTAGCGATTACTAATATCCCATAGGATTAAAGTAAAACTCGTGCTCTTCACGTTTACACTCGTGATCGTTAGTAATTTTTCTAATCGCCAAAGTTGTGAAGTAAATGTCGCTGATTTAGAAAGTTCTTGTAAAACACTGACGCCTAGTGATTATTTGTTTAAACTTTCCATTTAAGTTATCTTTCCCTCGTTACTTAATGCGAGAATTCTTAGCTCCTGCCAAATAAGTCCACGTTAATATTAATTCAGCCGAAATAATATTAATTCCACGGAAACTTGTCCCTACTTGTCGAATAAAATATAATAACAAATAATCGTCTTGGAATAATGAAATTATGCCGATTATTCGTGTCGTGATAGTGATGCTTTAAAGAATGATAATCAAAAGCAGGGATTATTATTTAATCATATTTTTCGCAATTTGATCGTTGGTGTTTGACTCGAGCGTAGGTCATTTGGTCGAGGATTGTAAAAGCTGATATCCCTCTGGTTTTCCAAGGACGATTAGCGTAATCATTGGGCAAGCCGGGGCACAAACACGAAACGTCGCATTCGATAATGAATAAATTTATTGAATGGCAAAGCGACGGCTCTGGCGCGAAAACTCATTAATTCCCGTGAAATGTCAGTTATCTTAGGTAAACGCAGTAACCTCTAATCTTGAATCGAATGTCAAAAGCGCCGGGAACATTCGCACTCCACCCCTTAAATATTAAAGTATAAAAAATTATTCAAAAGTGCGCCAAGGCTTTACGCATTAGCGGTCGGATTGTCGCGGGGTCGTCAATCATAAATAATGAATAACTTTTCCAATAAAGTCGTGCGATTATGCATGTAAGGTTGGCGGGTGAGTGTTGATGTTGGGGGGGGGGGGGGGGGGGTGGGCTGGTGGTGGTGGTGGTGGATGGTAGAGAGGAAGGGTTATCCAGGTGAGTGCCCGGCTTAACGGCTTCGTCCGTAAAGTCAAGCCGAGCATATGCAAATCCAGGTCTCGCCCCTAAAGCGGCTCCTGCGGCCAAGGAGGCGAAAAACTCTAAGAAGCCCCGGTCGTTCCGCGCGGACGATCTCCGGTGGGCGGTTATGCAGGAGCGACCATCCTCCCTGGGCATTAGCGAGCCCGGGAGCCTTACGAGGTCTCCTGGCAACCAAGCCTATCAAACTATCTTACGGTCCTTGTGGCGTTCGAGGAACCCCCGTCATCCCCTGGAATCTCACTTCAAGCCCTTAACGACCGACCCCTCGGGAGAGACGCTGCGAAATGGAGAAAATTATCCCGGACCGCCGCTGCCATAGCGTCGCGTTATAGAGACGACGTGACTACGCGACACTATCGCACTTTCACCCAGGCGCCGCGCCCGCTACGACCAAACTCGCCGGCGGACTTTACGCGATTTATTCCCTTCTCTCCTCCTCCCCCTCACCCCTCCATCTCATACCATGAGTACGTACAGAGCACAAGCCTCTACGCTATATATATATATATATATATATATATATATATATATATATACATAGATCTGTATATGAATGTGTAGAAGGCCACGCGTACGTATTAAACCATTGGTAAGATTTTTACGGAAAAGCTATCCCGGACGATTTTCGAGCAGCTGAGATTTTACTCGTTTACATTTAATCTTCGGGAGAATCAAGGACAAAAACGTTTAATCGCGCTTCATAGATTTATTGCCGTCACACAAATTTCGAAAATTTGCCGTCTCTGGAGTATATTAGGCTTCCAATTAAGTACTTAAACACTTATCGAAACTTATTTATCGAGTGTAAGGAATTTATAGAGAAAGTCGTTAATTGAAGATGGCTTTTATACTCAATTGATTGCGTACATTGTCAAAAAGGACCTCGTAATAATGGCGATAAATCGTACGAGCGAGGTATCTTCTAAGAGTTTCAATTATTTTTAGAAACATGAATGTCCCATATTAGTGGCTTAATGTGAAATTCATTGGCTTATTATTGATTTGCCAATGATGATATGTGAAAGCTGGTAATTTGATCGAGAGTTTCATTATTATTCATTGGCAGCTAAGTAATTAGACTATCTACTCTTGTCGAGGACTGTCTTTAATGTCAACCAGGACTTCATCTTATCAAATCAACGACCTTCTGGAACAAACCGTACAATTTGTGTGCGAGAGGCATTGTATGGAGAAATTCCGGACCGCCAGCCCAGCTGGGGCTCGTAAATCCTATCAGCACCTCTCGCGCCCATTTGATAATACTCGAATAATTAAACTCAAAGTTCGAATCTTGCGAGGTCAAAGAAAAGTCTCGCAGTGGCATTGGTGGTAAAGAGCG
>NW_011948425.1:572495-619096 GCF_000503995.2 Ceratosolen solmsi marchali | reverse complement strand
AAAACAAAGCGGCGACGATGGTGGCAGTGGGGGCGTCGGCAGCGGCAGCGGCGGTGTCGGCGAATGTAACAAAGTTCCCGTGACGGTAAACATCGAGCAATTTCTCGGCGGCGAGGACTCGGCTCGCAATTACACGAAACGGAGCCGAAACCTGGATTCAGAAGCGGGCGGGAATCCTGCGGAGGTGCGTAGCGTCCGTTCGAAGAAAGCCAACGACCGAGGAGGTAAAATCCCGAGGTTCGTTAAGGCTGCGGAGGAGCGTTGTTCCGAGGCTGCATCGAGTTTTGTTCTGTGTGTACTTTTCTCGCTTTCTCTCTCGTCGCAGCCAATCGCCGTGGTATTTGTCGTAGCCGGGAGGCAAAGTTCGCCGGGAGCCGTTGGCAATGATCGCGCCACTGTTTCCTCGCACGGCAAGGAAGAAAGAACGTCAGTTGTTAACTCCAACGCGAATTCCTCTGTGTCCGAATTTTCCGAGGCACCGCTGCCGCACACGTGCACAGATGGAGGAGATGTCGTTTGCATCCTGCAGTCCTGGACTCTCGGCGGCAAGCCCTTTCGGCTTTCTTTTACCGATGAATAAAACCGTTATCTCCTTTCGGACCTCTTTATCTCTCGCCTTCCATCCTCCGCGCTCCAGCACGAATTGCCAAAGTTGCCGTTACAACCAGCGAGTGTCTCGCGCGAGCCAGGATTTTCCATTTTATCGAGGGCAGGATGAAATACGTCCTTTCCGGCTAGTTTTACTATTAGCTAATTGCGTATCTCGAGTTTAGAGTGGCAAATACTCGCTAATGTCGCTGTCCTTTGTATGATATCGCTCTTTTTGAATTAATTACATTCTCATAAGCATTTATCAGCTAGAAAAATGTTGAACTTGGATTTTCTGATTGTGTTTTATGTGGTTGCATTAGAATTCTTGCCATACGTAACATACTTTGTAAGTCAGCAAAAATAACTTTTCCTAGACACAATGTCCTAGCAGTTGGTCGTCATAATTCCAGGTCCATTAAAATCCACTAAGAACGTATTCAAGATGGCCTCTCTCTCTCTCTCTCTCTCTCACTCTCTCTCTCTCTCTCTCTCTATGTGGTTTGTACGTACCTGTATGACCAAACGCCACTTTAATTATTTCTCTAGGTAATAAATGGTTAAGTTCTAGATTATTTTATTACATTTTCATGATAAATTATTTTATAAAATTATTAAAAAGTACAAATTTAAATATAATTTTATATTAATCCGATATACTTTATTTAGATAATCAAGCGAATAAGGTATTACGTTTTAAAATGTAATATAATGCAAAATTTTCTTTCTCTGTTATGTCTTTATTTCTTTCTTTCTTTCTTTCTTTCTTTCTTTCTTGCTTTTTTTTTCTTTTTTCATCTATATACACGTACTCGTATACTCTTCCATAATCAAAATTTGAAAACAATTTTATTTTAATAAGAAACTACGATATTCAATATAAATAAATATATATATATAAATATATATAAACAAATTAGGCGGGCTTCTTCATCAAGGATATAATAAAATTTTGCAATTTTATTAATAATTATGCGTATCATTTTAATTTGAAATGAAGACAGACCGACAATTGGTAAATGTAGAACGAACGAGGGTGAAATAAGAATAAGCATAGGAGCGAATAAAGCTGACGTTCCCAAAGGCACTAAAATGTGGTATGCCAGCAAGGATTTTACAATAAAATTTTTATATCTAAACGCAACAGTTGAATATTTCGATATTTGTATGTAATATTTGATATTAAGATAGTTAAATTAATCACGTGGAATTCAAGATGACAATATAAAAGGAAATATCACAATGATTGTCACATATTTTTTCATTACATTACAGCCGCTAATCGTTTCTTTAAATTATCGTTCGAAAGTTAAATTTACTCGAAATAAATTATCAGCTGGATAAAGCATAGTCGATCGAGGGAATAAGAAGCAGATTAGCGTTTAGGCGCAAGTCGGCGTCGCGACATCACTCAAAGTCGCATCACATTGGTTAATTCGATCCCAAGTTCGTTCACGGAGCAATCGATGTAACGAGCGGAGGGGGATAAAGAGACGGGAGGCCCAAGATAATCGAGGCACGCGGTGACAAGAACAAGGAAAAGACTCAGCATCCGTTGGAACATTACCACCAGCACGTACTCGGAATTTATGGGATTGACCCGAGTTAATTGTCAGCCGTAGTCGCACTCTCATTGCCAAGCTTTCGAGGCCGGCCTTTATCAACCTAAGTACGCGATTATACCGAATGGAATGGAAATTTTTGCGAATACCATAAATAGGTGTTGAGTGAGTGCAGAGAGGCGTTTGAAAAATCGATGAATTTTAATATTAGATTGCGAATATCATTGAATTGACAATCAAAATACTTTCCGGTCATTTATGGCTTGAACGATTGCCACGAATGGCACGACTTAAACATATAAATTTATGTTTTGTACGATTGGTTGATTATTCGTAAATTGCATGTTAAAAGATTTAATTTCTCGTGAATTGTTGATCATTGAAAGAACGTTAATCATCGTTTCAATCATTAGGGGACTTTATAAATGCTTATTATTGAATGTTTAAAACGAAATTTCTATAGTTTTTATTATTTATTGTAATAATGTCCTCTTATGTTAGAGACTATAAAGGCACTGATTATAAAAACTTTTGCAACGCGCATGTCTAGCCGATGACATTTATGCTTAATACATTAATAATATTGACTTAAAATTAGTATTTGAAATTGTTATTTATTTCAAGTTATTATCTATTGTGTTTATTTTTTATTAGTTGTTGCGTTATATAATTTTCGCTAAACAAATTTGTGACATTGTAAGGGGTGATAAGTAAATTTGAAGAAAATTTTGAACAAACGAAAAAAATACCGAAACATTTAAATCATGTTTCCATCTTAATTGGTAAACATAATTTTTTGTACACACGTTTAATTACTTTCAAAAAAGCAAAAAAGCAAGCAAAAAAAAAAAAACAAAAAACATGATTGTGTCAATGGGACTGCAAGTGGGATTATTTAAAGAGTGTTTTTCTAAATATTGACGATTGACTTCATACATATTGCCATTACTTTGCTAACTTCATACTATTTGCCTATTATAATATCGACTTAAATATTCATTCATTCCTGGCGAATAGACCACATTCGTGTTTAAATTGAATTCAACAGTGATGGTAGATCTGTATTTGCTCGATCAATTATTTCAATCAATCGCTGCACGAGTCTCGTAAAAATGTATAAAAATCCAGACAATATAGCCGGGTAAATGAAAGTTTATAGGATGGGATTAGAAAGAGTGGGAGGGATTTGTAGGTAGGAACGGGTGCAAATAATTATCAGATCCCCATTTCCCCTTACCCCCTTATGTGTCATGTAGTGCTCCTTCGTCTCGATCGGTTCACGGAAGGCGGTGGCTCGGAGATGGACGTGTAAAGCCTTGTCGGGTAACCCTTTGGAAGTGTAAGACAGGCGGGTCCGTGTGCTAGGCTGCGTTCCTCGGCTTAGCCTTTTGCTTCAAATATTAGATCAATAATTCTAACCTTTTGGAGAAATGCAGAGTGAGTTATATATATATGTGCGCGCGCGTGTCTGTATATATATGTAAAGAGCGAGAGAGTATAGTAGACGTATAGCAGTCCTCGCTCCTTGCTTCGGGCCTTCTTCCTCAACAGACTTCGCTGGTAATGCGATATCGTTCCGGTTGCCGGGCTTCGAATATTGCTCCAGCGAAGCTTCACTCGCCATCTCCAGTTTCAAAGCTCCTTATTACCGGCCACCATGAAATATTAGTTCATCGTCTTTTACTCGAACGAGCGGCTCAATAAAGGTCTGCGTTTCTTTGATGCCTCGAGGCCTACTGCCCTGGACCCCGTACTTTCAGCTCCTCTCTATTAATGTCTTTAAATTGGAATAAAAGTATGGACATCAAAAGGCATTGATAAGTCGATGATTAATATGTTGAGTATAAGTAGGTTGAGCTAATGGATTTTCAGCCGAGTTTTACGAAATGAAATATCAATGTGTAGCAATTCTTGCCGACTTGGCGAGTCTTTTTATAATTAAGGGAAACCTCGCAGCACTGCTATTACGATTTATTTATAACTTATCGAGGAATATCTAAGCACTTTGTTAAGTATATTATTACGGATTATTACCGTTAAATCTTTCAGCTTTCCCTTACATCGGACATATTGCGTAAGACGGCTATTTCAAAGGTACGAAAATTTAATGCAAATCCTTGATGTCGTGTCCACGATTCTGCTGACTCTGCGGCAAATAGCCATAATCAACGCGTTTCTGACACTCTGCCGCTTTAACGAGCATCACAGCTTCCGCGAATATCTACAATCTGACTTTTATCGTAAAACAATTTAAGGTCCGTGAGTTTAAGTGTCAACTCGATCGCAGCGTTGACGCGACTGAAGTAACTTCGTTGCATCATTATGGAGTAAAAAATTTAAACAGACGCCTAACTTGTTCTTCCTTCTCTTGCGCTATTAGCGACCAGAGATATAGATACATAGATACATAGACAGAGATTGAGAGAGAGAGAGAGAGAGAGACAGGAGAGAGTTTTAGGGAAGATTTTTCATTCAATATTTTCTTGCTATAAAACTGGACCGCTTCTTCCGCGGATGGACTATGAACTCGTCTAGGCTTCTCTTTTGTCAATCTTGCGTGAGAAGATAGTCGAGCGTGAGAGAATCTGCGAGTGGTCCAGTAAACTGGTTTCTATTTCGGCATTATTATTTATCTATCTACTCAAGTACGCTGCAACGTATTTTTCGAGTATCATTATCGTTGATACTGATTATAAAATTTAAAAGAATTTAACTAATAACTATTAATAATTCAAAAATAATTTATAATAATTTTCTAATTATTCGATATTACCATATATTTATATATATATATATATATATATTTTTTTTTTTAATTTTTTTCACGCTGCTGACTCATACAATTACTGCCTTATACTTGAATTTATATTGAAATTTCTTTCGCAAAATGAATAACAATAATATTAATAAGTATAAAGATCGTTTATATAAAACAGTATTTTGCAACAATAACAACAAAATAATTAAATTACCGCCAATTGAACTCTTGCTTGTGGTCATCTGGACTAAACCAGTTCCCAATCCCTCCCCTCACCATTCATGCAAGGGTCTCATCTCCGATACGCAATATCATCCGCATCTCATTGACTCCCGTTTCCCTATCTCCTGCTACGAAAGATGACCACTGGTCAGACAGAATCGTGAGAATATCTCGCGGTCCACGAAGACACAGTATCAATTCCCAGTATTGCAGCCAACAGGTTTGACAAATTTTCCCTCGGCGGGCCTGCGCGAATCGGGAGGGAACCTGTTCGCCCCGCTTTAACGCTTCCTATGTTCAATGTATATACCTCTCTAGCGATTAAGATAAATGTTTTGTTGATCGTAGGATTGGATTGTTGGTTATTAGATAGCTATTAAATGAGCGATGTGGAGTAAAGAATAATTAAATAGTTAATTATGTTAATTAAGAGTTAATAAAGTCATTGCAGATAAAGTTCTTTAAACGCTTTAGAAAAGAATAAAAGTACTGATAATTTCATATTTATAAATGTTAAAAATAAAATTATCTTATAATAATAATAATAATAATAATAATAATAATAATAATAATAATAATAATAATGATAATAATAATAATAATAATAATGACAATAAGAATAAGAAGAATAAGATGAACAACAACAACAACAACAATACAAAGAAATAGTGTTTTATTAAAAGAGACTTGATCGATAATAGTTCAATGGCTCCCATTGTTATTCAAATTCAAGCACTCGCATCACTAAAGGAATAAGCTTTTGATTTAGTTTCTGAATCTGAAGGCCTCAGTAGCGGCCATATTTGATCGTAACGGAGGGTGGATTCGTATGGGGTAGTCGCCTTACTGTAGTATAGATGCTGGCGGCTTAGATACTGCCGGTGATGAGGAGAAAGCGTAGGAAATGTGGGTGGGGAGAGCGGTGGTGGTGATGTTGGTGGAGGTAGAGGTGGAGGTGAAGGTGGTGGTGGTGGTGGTGGTGGTGGTGGTGGACCGAGAGTCAATGAGAGAAATCGTAAGCTACGTATAGATAGATATGGCCGGAAATGAAGGAGACTCGAAGACGTCGATACTCATGATATCCTTGACGAGGAATCCATTGGATTTGCAGATAAGCTTATTTTATTTCAAACAGTGGATTATTGAATAATTACTTTAATTGCGATTACATTCAAGTAAATTATTATTCGGTATAAATTTTAATTTTCAATATTACCTTGGGAAAATATAATGTATTTGGGATGGTGTAACTATTTGAAAAAGTTCGGTCATTGTTTATATGGGAAAGGTCGCTTTAAATATTTTTCACATGTAATCGGTTATATTAGTAAAGTTGCTAATATTGTTAAGCTATTAAGCTATAAAGCTTTAGAAAGCAAATTGAACTCTACTGATTGAAGAATAGATATCTATCCAATGGTAGATAGATTTGCGGTAATTAAAGTGAACGCAGAACATAAATCCGGAGCTTCCTGGTATTGAAATTTTTTACCGTATATACAATATTCTTGTAAATTATTTATCGTTTTATTTGTAATAAAAACAATCAGCGAATAATCAATTGAAACAATTGTTTAATGACATTAGAGTCAATACGTATGTTGAATAAATTATCAAATAATTTTTGCGGAATCAATTGATTGACTAAGATTAAATTCAATATAAATTAAAATATGTGTATAAAAAAAAAAAAAAAATATATATATATATATATATATAGATATATATATATATATATATATATATATATATTATTTGATACTTTATTCATATTATAATATAGAAATTCATGTATTTTATGAAGAATATTATTAATAAAATGAATGATCGGAAATAAAAAAAAAAGAAAATAAAAAAATATAAATGAAATTAAAGTGAGATATCGAAATTTTTTCAACATTAATATAATTTATTTCAAAAACTAATTCTACATAAACTGCATATATGATATAAAAATGACGAATTAAATAGTTTAATGATTATGTATATATATATATATATTGGATAAATTTAATTATTTCAAAATACATTAAACCTCCTCGTAATATGGCTGTGAATATTGTGTAAATAATATGATTAATAAGGATTTTTGAAAAGAAAAATAAATTTGTATATTAAAAATTGCAAATGTTCGAAAGTGTATTTTAATTCTCTGAATTTTTATGATTAATTTATACTTTAAACTCGTGGAAATATTTTACACTCTGGAAAAAAAAAACTACTCCCAAACTAAAAAAATTATACCATATATTTGTTATTGGACAGCATAATAAATAAAAAATTTAGTTATAATAATTATTTGAAAACTAATTATGTTAAAAGACAAAAATGATAGATCAAATGAATTATAATATTAGAGTTTACAAACAAATAGAATTCATAAATCACATTCATTATGGGATTAAAATTTTCGACTTGAAATCTCTGAAAAATAATCGTTAAAATGAAAAATTGTGAAACAATGAATTACTTTTATTGTTTTTTTGTTTTGTTTTGTTATTATATTCATGATGCCAGTAATAATAATTCCAATATTGTATTTGTTAATACATCGACTATTTATATCGTAACCAATGACTAATGACAATACAAATTGGAATACTGTAAAAATTTATTATTTTCTATGGAAGTGATAATTGAAGGTAGAAAATAAACATGATGTTAGCTTGTAATCACCGTACGTTTCTCAACATATGTATTTAATATTTTAATTTACATATTCTTTGTAAATGCGAATAACAGTTTCTTATTAGATGCAAAAATTGAAGCATTCAATTCGGTATTTAAAATTTTTCTAATTACAATCGTTATTAACGAGTGTTGCTCATTTATTAATGTGAGCGGTGTAAGAACTCAATGGCGAACTATTATCGAATGCATTATCGAACCTTTTGAAGTTTAAATCTAACAAAGAGTACAAAAAGTATTAAATATTGATTTGAATAACCTGTATTGTTTTTCACCTTCAATTTGATTTTAAATATTCAGTTGAAATAAGAACAAACTTAGTATCCTTTATAAATATTATTTTCACGTTTTGTCGTCCGATTTTAATGCCATTTATCCGATATTACGTACAATCATTATTTGGATTGTTATTTCCTAGACAATTAAATAATATTGTAAAGATCAATATTTGATAGTAAATATATTCATCAATGAGTTTAATTAAGAATACTTGTTTGTTAATTAGGGAAATTTGTTTAAAACATTATAAATGAAATTTAAACAAACATTAGATGAGTAGGAAAAAATTTGATGCTCTTTTGTTCGTTTCGCCGTGAGGTTTTTAGTAAAACTGTCTGGAATTATGATAACGGATACTCTTTTTTCGAAATCTCTCCAATGCATTGCATTAAAATGTAATTGGTACCTGCCTTTCTTGGATAATGCGCATCAGGAATTATCGCCTCAATATTTCAAGTGCCAACATAACTTGCGAAGAAAAGTGACATACGTCGAAAGTGTATGTAAAGTAAAAAATTGTCATCACAATATGTGAAATTACATTAACATAAACTATTTCAGACATAAAATTACGCCTTCACTATTACTATGATTAAATATTTAATGTCAAATCTAAAATGCAGTTTACATATTTATTTCCGATTAACTCGACCATCCATTTCAGTCAATTGTTCGTGTGTCAACGAGGGTAATGAAAAAGTAAAAAACAAAAAAAAATGATATGAAAAGCAAAATCACTTCAAACCGAATGAACGTTTAAGTATATCGAAGAGGCAAACAATCCAAGAATTAGGAATAAGCGTTCGCGTTCCGAGGTAGCACGACTTGACTAATGTAATTCCTATTTATTCGATATTCTAATTTCTAAAGTTGAATGACGGCTTGAGAACTCTCAGCTTTAGTATCGGCTTTAGCTCCGAGTATGCGATGTGCGTCGGAGTGAGAGGGGAAACGAGGAGGAGGGTTCAGAAGAGCAGACGAAGATGGAAATTTTTTTGGCGATCCAATCAAATAGTCGACCAGTGCAGAAGCCAAAACGCGCGTGGCGTGCCGTCGCGAGTCCGTGAGGTAGCGGTAAAAGGTGATATCGAGGGTCGCGATATTGAATCGCGGTTCGGTGGGTACCACTCGTGTATGTAGGGACCGCGCATACATATTTAGGTACCGCGGGCCCGTGGAAAAGGTGCGAGGGACGAAGGCGAATGGCTGGATACGTGCGCTCGTGGACTCGGGATTTCGGTTCCCAAAGCTGCAATTTAATGCTGGTTCGGGAATATTCGAGTTCGCCCTCTTGCTCGCGCCTTCTAGGGAAAGGCGGGCGCAGAAAAGCGGATGCGATCTGACTAGAGTAAAAGACAAAGAGAGAGAGAGAGAGAGAGAGAGAGAGAGAGAGAGAGAGAGAGATAGGTAGAGAGAGATAGAGATAGAGATAGAGATAGAGAGAGATAGAGATAGAGATAGAGATAGATAGAGAGAGAGAGAGAGAGCCAAGTGTACATTCGGTGCAAAGGAGGCGAGGAGGTTGTGCTGCCGCTACCCAGACTGGTGGTGTTTGGAGGTTAGACCGCAGTTACAATATCGCTTGATTAGAAATGTACATAGCGTATATACGTTGCCGCCGTAGTCGCGCGTCGAGCGCATATCCAGATGGTGGGTGGGCGATCTCTCTCTCTCTCTCTCTCTCCGGCCCGGCGGCGGCGGGTCGATGCCTGGGCAACTCCATAGTTTAATGCACGAACCGTGGAACCTGCAATAAGGAAGGGCTGCAACGTGTATGTACATGGATACTTGTACACGGGCGTATGTGTATCGCGGATCGTGGGTGGAGAAGGATGGAAGAGGGAATTAGGAGGGGGAGGCCGCGTGGAGGAGGAGGAGGAGGAGGGATTCTGTATCTACGTTATATAGCCTCGTACCACGTCCCTCCAGTTTTCGCTACTTCCGAGCTTCCTCTGACCGAGCGTTATATGTTTTATAGACATATGCATGCTTGTGTGTGTACGTATAGTTTGGTTGTGTTCTCTTTCGCTTTTCCTCCTTTTGCTCCTCCTTGTCTTCGGTCCCGTTGCTCCACCTGCCCGCACCCCTTTCTCCAACCGTACATACCGATTTTCCATTCTCCAGCTAAAGCAGGTCCTGTGAGATCGCACAGTTCGCTTCTTCGTCCATATGGGTTGGCCAGTCAATGGCTACGATAGTTAATAAGTTAGACAAGATTATGCAGACGAGGTGGCACAATACGAAAGAAATTGTATACTTTAGAACTTTGACAGTCATTTAATGTATATATAACGAGACTTTTACCCACAGAATAAGCTTGACTTGGGAAAGTCTTGAATGGCAAGGTCGAGATCAGCTTGATTCGTTGGCTATAAAAGCTTTCTTCGTCTGAAACGATGAATCATCAATTTCTTTAAAAGTCCATACTCTTTTATTCTTTATTTATTATTGCTTCTACTACTACTACTACTACTACTAATACTACTACTACTACTATTATTATTATTATTATTATTATTATTATTGTTATTATTGTTGTTATTGTTATTATTATTATTATTTTATTTTATTATATATATATATATATATATATATATTTTTTTTTTGTTTAAAACTGGGTGAGAGTTTCTGCTCCATATTGTATGCCAAGTAATTGAAAAATTTATTGCGAGTGATGATTTTTGACAACGTCCAAACGAATCCATAAAAGTAATGAAAGTAATTATTTTTGGAATTGCATTGAAATGCGAGAGCGGATAAGTAAAGATATTTGATAGGGTGCATGCATGAATAGATGTGGAGAAGAGAGAAAGAAAATTCGTTCGCAGAGCGAATAAGAGCAAGCGGAGCAGAAGTGAGCGAAGCAGCTTTATTCCAGTATGGTGGAGATAGAGACCTGATCCTTGTTTGAAATTTGTGTCGCTGCTAAGTGCTACACTTAACTCGAAGCCGGATGCTGCGAAGCTGTATCTACTCTATTATGTGTTACTTGTTTTCAAGCTCTTTCTCGATACGTACGATGAAGTTTTCACTCTGTCTCTATCTATCTATCTATCTATATATATATATATATATATATATCTAACTCTCCAACTCTCGCTCAAAGCGTTATATAAGATGGCATATTTACTCTAGGGAAATTTTATTATCATCAATTGGTAACTTACCAATCAGACACGTACCAGAGTTATCTGGTTTTGTTACAATACATAAATCAACGAAATTGATAATAGCACACTTGGGCACATACACGCGCACACGCATGCACAGAAAGATTCTCGTATCTTCATTATGTAGATGGATGCATAAGTTTGTAGAAAGTTAATATATAAATGGACGTTAAGGCGTGTATATAAGAGAAGTCAATAATTTATTAATATAAAGATAAATACCAGGCAGGAGTTTTTCTTGAAATAGGGAATCATTTATAGAAGAGACAATCTAGTTATTCCATTATTAGTGGATTCCTCTGAATGCACTTATCAAATTGAGATATAGGAAGGAGTGCGAGGGAGCGCACAAGTAAAGCAGCACAATTTCTAAAATGAATCGATAGCGCGGAGCGCACACTGTGCATAAAGACTCTGTATCTCGTTCTAGAGATCGACATTTCCTACTTGGGCTCGTAGCAGACATCGACAACACAACTTTCATCTCCAAGAGAAATAGTCGGTCATTCTATCATCATACCTCCATCTCCCTCGGCTCCATTCATTCCCTCTACTCCCATATATTCTATATTTCGCACTCTCCTTTGCTGCACTTCTACAGCACTTCATCTTCTCTCGCCGACTAGTTCCACTAGTTCAACCTCTATTATACCCACTCCTCTCTCCCGCCTCCCTTCCCCTCTTATCACGGCACTTCCCTCGTCTTGCTTACATGGAAACTCGAAATGGAAACTCGTTACTCGGACGCGCGAAGAAATCGGCACGTACAGCATAATATCTTATCGAGCCATGAGTTCTCGAGATCTCGAAATTATTCGCAGATAAATTTGAGCTTTGCGATTGCTTCATCCATTCTCATTTTTCGCCAATATCTCGTAATTAGCTCGAGTCACGTGCTCGAACGATCGCCAATGCCAATTTCCAGCCTTACTTTAGGCGCCGACCGATTCCTGAGAAAACGACCGGCCACCTATTCGCCGCTTAAGGTCAATGCCTCGGAGAGGCCGTTGGAAACGCACTGAAAGATGTAGGAGGCTGCTCGGCGCATGCAATATTCAGGGGCGCGAAGGACAGCGCAACTTCTCTCGGATGCATGTAATTTTCACTGGATTAGCGTTGCATTATTCAGCTAATTAGCTGGTGGCGATCTTTCCTGGGGGCGGGTGCGCGGTAGATTGCTCAGGCGCAGCCGCCGCCGCCGCCACCGCCCCCGCCACCATCCCGCTGACGTCCATCCCGCCCCATTCCGCCATTCGCGAGCGAATTGTCTTTAACTTGCTCGGCGTCACGGATGCTCGAGACTCTTCCATTACAGTCGTGTTCCCGATGCCCCGAGGCTTACCTTCGAGCACGTCTGCTCGGCGCATCTGGGGAGCGACGCGATTGGATCGTAGTTCCTGTTCAACGATGTCGCACCATCGCATTCCCCCCCCCCTCCCCCCTTTACCATCACTTCACTTTATTTACGCCGCTGTCTTTGTTAATTATCGTGGAGTCTCCTTCTTTGAGCTTCCGTCCTCCTTCTCAGCTTAGCCGTCGCTCCCTCGTGAGAAGCTTAATGAACAGAACGTGATAAATAGTAAATGTCTGGTTACTTTGATGCGGCTCTATCCACTTTCTTCAAGATAGACTTCTCATCGGTATAATTACTATCCGCCTGTAGAAATTTGTATAAAAGTACGTGATTTGTGTGTGCGAGAGGCTCGAATGGCAGAACGATAATCTGTTGGAAACGAATTTATATATATATATATATATATATATATATATATACATGATCTTTAATATGCGCCTATATCGCTGGGGAAAGGGTAAAGAGAATGAAGATATCGATCGGATTAGGATTTGTTACGAACTTTATGCAGCTTTAATTATGCGCGAGATCCGACTGGAGAGAATCCAGTAGTGGCGCCACCTACGCCACATGACTTTTCTACTTACGTGTAAAGCTGCAAAAACTATGGTGCAAGGATCGGTAGAGTGGCCGAATTAGTCCGATCAGGTTGCGAAGGCATTTACGCAAGGATGGAAGCTGCGTTGCAAGGGAATATTGGCGCGAGAGAAGGACTACTAATAGCCTGTACTGACGTTTTCTAACAAAGCGTATTTCTTTAAATCGCAAAATGTTCCAATTTATTATAAAGCATTCATCAATGCGGGATAATTATGTCGGCATTGAGCATTACAAGTTAAAGGGGCGCGAATATTAAGTTAACGATACTAGATATTGACAGGGAGTTTGTAAAAGAAAAGAAAGAAAAAAAAATCTATGGAATTCATATATTCGATGTAATAAAATTTTTGAAGAAAAAAAAATTGCGTATTAACAAATTTATATATATTTGCAATTTTAAAGTAGCGCATTGAGGGAAGGAAATTTGGAATACTTTTGTAATGTGGCGAATTCAAATTCACCGTTTAAGGTAAATTTCCTTTGCTTATTGTTGACTCACTCAGCATCTCATGCTCAGCTTACTTACGGCAATCTCCCGGTATAGTATTTCCATGCCCTACCAAACGGGAATTACCGATAGAATCCTGCCAGAATATTCGAGTTTCCTTCTCAGTCTATTCTCTCTCTCTCTCTCTCTCTCTCTCTCTCTCTCTCTCTCTCTCTCTCTGTGTTCCTATGTCTGTATGTCTCTCATCCTCTTTTCGTTCGCTCACTTTGCTCCCAGCACTTGCTCAGTTTTCTCTTTGGTCGAGTACGGAGTCGCCTGTGTTTAATCGAAAGTAATTATATTAATTGCATTGCCAGGCATCTCGGGCCTCTCAATCGCTCTCTCTCTCTCTTTCTCTCTCCCTCTCTCTCTCTCCCCCCCCCCCCCTCTCTCTCTATATATATATATATATATAACCATCGCCCTTTGCCACGCTGGTCTAGGTGTCCGAACGGGTATTGCCTCTCGTCGTCGCTCGTTAATCCGCGTTCGTCGCATGTTACAGTTGTATATAAGTGTCAGTGGGCGTCAGGGGGCGGACGGGAAGTAAGTGCACAATTAAACGATAACGAGTTAACATCTGCGGGAGACGGTTGCTCGGCTGCAGTCATTGCGCGCGTCGCGATGTTGTCGGTGCCGCGCATCAAATTCAGAGGCCGTCGCGTGATTTTCAGCCCTCCGTGTGCACGTGGCACTTGCCCGACGTTAAGATCATCGGGGATACGATCAGAATTTTACGGATGATCGCATGAAATTTGACCGTAGTGGCTCTTGGCTGACCCTTACCTTCCTCTTACTTAATGCTTACATGTAAATTTCGTAATTGTCCAATCGTAGGATCGTGGATGAGATTGGCATTGTCCAGATTCGATTATGCGCCATTAATCACGCGGTTCTTAATAAAACTAACGTAAGCTTTAATCCAAGATGGATTAATCATTGTAATTGAACTTGTTATTCGTATTAAAATACATATGTATCGGCAATACATTATGTTACATTATGTTGTTTTAATATACAAGAATCATCGTACTTTTATGACAGTACTTTTGAGATATAATTTTGACTGATTAAAATATTTGATTATTATTTCCGCTCTATATATTATGAAAAATCGTATTCTCTTTAAATTGAAATGCGCATTAATTAGTAAAATATAACGATACAGGTGAAATGAGTATAAATATTTCAATTTTTACAATTACTAAACCATCAATAATACGCTTGTGAATATCAATTACGATCGTTTTAATTTCCAATATATGAATATTATTTATTTTTCTCTCAGCTTCTTTATTCGCAAAGTGGAGAATTTGTGCGGTGATTAGGTGTGGATTAATCTGATTAAGCTAAAACTCCCCTTATATATGGCCATGCGCGTGGGATCGATAATTATCGTTGCTTGTTCGCTATACTGAAAGTTAATATCTTTGATAAATGTATCGATAATAACATTTTGTCAATAAATCCGTACAACATATTTTTCAACGGAGCGTATAATATTAACATTTATATTATTATAAAGCGCAAATGAGTACAATTTTACTTATTATTATTTTACTTCACAAATTATGTTGTTTCATTTAAGAAAATTAGTTTTTTGTAAAGACCCTTTACTACAAGTGGCTTATGTTAACGTTTATGTTAATATCAATGTTAACATTTTTCGTTCTCCACAGTAATATCACTGTCCTTTTTTCTTTTTTCCTTTATTTTTCTTCATTTTCTTAAATAAAAAGATGTGATGCTTAAACGAATTAATTTAATATTTAAAAATATAGGGTTTATAATACCATCCTGCTTTTTTCTTTTCATTTTTTTATTTCATTTTTCCATTATTTTTATACACACACACACACATATATATATATATATATATATATATATACATCGTCTACGTACTTACAACAACTTGTTGCGCATATTTTTATTCAATCGATATTAATTAGAAGCTTATTAACAAACTTTATCTCAAATACATTAAAATATAAAAAATCATTGATTATCCTCTTCTTCTTTTCTCCCTCAATTGTTTTCTTGTATTTGTTCTTTCTCCGTAGCCCACTCATCGTCTGCATTCCTTCACAGAGATAAAACCGATCGAATATATGGTTTCTATACTATTGCCACACCACGGGGCAACGCCCGTCATTTCCTTATAATTACTCGATTTCCTCGCGCGATTCCGCTGCATCTCCTCTCTCTGATGTGGTCGTATCGGTAGAGAACGAAAGAGGTAAAGAGGGATTAAGGATAGAGCGAGACCGAGAGTGAAAGGAGAAAATATCGTGACATATGAAGAAAGATATGTACATAGTGAAATTTGAGGGGAAGATAGATATACCTAGATTAAGAGAGAGAGAGAAAGAGGAGGGAAAGTCATAGAAACTGGGGATGGAAAATAGGCACCTCGTTCCAAGATATCGAGGAAATGAATGGGATTGGCCGTCGCACAAAATCGCACACTGATAATTACCTATTAACTGCACTGTGCGCATTGCGTCACTGTATGTATGAGCACACATAAGTGTTTGAGACCGGATCAAAGAGCGGCAATTCTTGTGCTCAGGAAATTTGTTGCTGTCATTGAGTATTAACAAAAAATTTTAAGCTTGGAATTACATTGCTTTCACGGCTTTTTAATAAGAGCGATAGCCATTGAATCGGAAACAATTATTGCTCGACGTCATATACAGCAATTAAATGAAAAACAAAGACAATTATTATTGATATATATATATATATATATATATATATATATATATATATATATTCGTAATAATTTCAATTTGAAATTGTATAATTTCATCCAATTCGTCTCAATTTATGAAAATTAGGAAAATTATGAAAAATCAAACTCTTCTTACAAAGGCTTGTTACCGATTGGAAAAATAAATCACGATAATGCATGAAAGGGCGAGTTACTCATTTAATTGAATAGTCTTATAAAGCTCGAGATAAAGGAGGCTGAAAAATATGAATTCAAGCATGAAAGGAGGACGTTCCTCATTGTCGGTACAACTAGTCAGTTAGAGTTGGGTTATTTTTAAAATTGAGCATCGCACGATTCTTAATCGTTGTTGAGGTATGCTAAACGAGAGAGTGAAAATAGCAATGGGAGTGGAAAGATCGGCAGAGTGGACCAGCGCCGATGCTTGGGCTACAGGTTTGAAACGCATAAGTAGTCGGGGATGTCGTTGAGAGAAAACGAGGTCGCCATCCGAATCATTACCCGGTCCTCCCGGTGGTTATTGGAGGGTGGGACGTCATAGTCTTGTTTCCTCGGGCCCTAAGGACCGACGGGTTTGGGGTTGGTGATGGGGAAGTGGGAGGCTGTGCGTGGAGGCAGCTCTCGGCTCTTAGCTTCCGAGGTGCGGCTCCTGTAGTTTTGAGCTTCACTTTTGACGGTCTCCTTGGGACGGGATATTTTTAGAGTCCTTTGGCGGAGTTAATGATTGTAAATGTGAGAGGGCGAGAAGCCCTCGGCGCTCAATTTAGTTACGCGTTCCGACAAAACTTCAAGGGGGACTGCTTCTTCATCGTAATTTTCCGTATAATAAATGGATGATGACGCGTTATAATCGAATATTCTAAGGGGGATTATTTATAAAGATCCTCTGGCAATAGTTGCAGCATCAGGAAGATGGTGGTTAAATGATTATCTTTTATATGTACGATCGGATCGTGGAAAAGTGTCGCTTATTGTATTGTCGCTTACTGTATTATAAAAAAAAAATTCTTTAATTAAGGATGGCGGAGCAATCGATTGGCAATTTATTAGTTGCAAAAGAAAGTAGGGAATATGAGGTGGAGAGCGAGAAAAACAGAGAGGAAAAGGCGGAAAAGGACCTGCGGCTTGATATCGAAATCGCGAATTGTAAAATTATGATGCACTTTTATTATTTCAATCTTTTATCGAGTCTTTATCGCAATCGCAGCGTGAAATCTAATGTCTGCGATAAGATTGCGTAGCTAAGAATAAATGAATTTATTAAGCATTTAAAGGTGATTCGCTGACGAGGATCATTTCAATTTAGTAAATTGCTTGTAATAGTAATAATTGCTCGGATATCTTTATGATTTTTCAGGAGTACCGATAGTAAATAATATTCTTGTTTATTCATAATGATTAATGCGAACCTTTTTCACTAAACGATGCCGCGCTACTGTAATGAAAAATAAAAAGTTATTAATTAATACGAGCCGAGACTTTCTTGATTTTACATTTAATAAAAATTTCAGCTCAATTTTGATAAATTAATATTATTTATTTCCACGTTATATAATACGCTTGAAATTATCAAGTTGAACATGTAGTTGCATTGTTAAGTGATACATTTCATGTACATTAAATACGTTTATCGGACTTGACAGATCCAACACTTTAATATGTGGTATAAAATGAATACGCATACATATTCAAAATTAATTAAACATATGTAGGACATATTTATTAAAATCAAGTAATCTCTTATATGTAAATTTGTAAAATGTCGATGTAAAAAGTATGCCTATTGAAAGCAGAGGTACAATATATGTAAAAGCAATTTCATTTTTCTCATGTTAAAAAACAGTATTGTTTGAAGTGAATTGTGCTCTTTCGATTATACCTTTCCAGTCTTCTCTTCTTTTTCTTTTCTTTTTTTTTTTTTTAAATTGCCCATATCTCCTTTTCTTTAGATGAACATTGAATATGGCAATGTATTATAATCTATATAATATTTAAGTTATAGGTAAATAGAAATACAAATATAAATTTAGTCACAGTTTTTGCCTCCATATGTATATATATATATATATATATATATATATATCCATCTGGATTTCTATTTTATTTTTACTTTATTTAAAAGAATTTCTTTTTATAAACACGAGTATTTTAGAATTACGAATGGTTTGAATGGGCCAACCTTTATAGATTTTCATCTTTAACAAAGAATTTCATAAAATATCTTTAAACGTTAAGAAATTGCAACTACATGATGTATATTCTTTTGTTAATGTTTTATACTCTTTTCTTAATTGTCTACTTTCTCGATACTACGATTATCATACAAAGAAAAGTAGAATAAAATCTTGCTATAAGCCGATATCTTAATTTTATTGTCGATATCAATTTTACATCAGTTTTTATACAATTATGCTAATACTATTTTCTTAAAATTAAATGTAATTGGAATTGAAGAAAAATTGAATTCCATATATTGCGATAAATTCTCTAAACTGTGAAAAAATATAATTCGTATATAAGGTATCGAGGAAGAAAGCTCTGAGTATCCACTTAAAATACATCGTTATTTTATTATTTGTTTAAAAAAATTCATAAATAATCATATTTAACAATATTGACTCACAATGATTCACACACACGCATACACGGGCACAGGTTTTCTACAAATATTAAGTAATGTATAATGTCAAGTAAGTGTGCTCTAATATTTCATTCAAATATCAACATACCTTTATTCTTTTTTTTTTTCCAATAAGAGTTTACTTATCGCTGATTTTTCCACAAAAATACTCTATCCCATATACTCTATCCTAATCTTTTATTTATCCTATCGTCCGAAATCTAGTCATAATTATACACTTTTTTTATATTTTCCCATTGTAGACAACAAGCACGCGCTAGGTCGTGAAAAATACGAACTTTTCATTATTCCTATTTTTATACTGCATAATTTGTTTTACTACATGTTTAACTAATTGTATTTACTTAATTTATAAAAGCGTATGTTGGAATGAGAAATACACAAATATCATTTACGAGTCATACAAGTCTAGCTACAATAATAATCAAATTTTCAAATTATTATATTACACTATAAGATTATAGGACGTATGCTATTCCAGTCGGCGTATGCTTCATTTAACACAAGATGTTAAATCGAAGAATGTTCTAGTAAACTTTTGATCCTACCAACATCGTAGTTTAATCGCGAACTAAACTCCTCGCAAGCTAATGGGCCAAACGTACTTTGCAAGAAATCTCAAATAAATATTCCTCTGGATTTTTCGACGGTACTTGGCAGCAGCAGCAGCGAACATCGAAGTGAAAAAGAAGAATGAGCTGCGCTTCTTTATCGAGTAACGGATTCACAAGTCAACGAACTCGAAATGAGATTTTATCTATCTATCTATCTATCTCTCTCTCTCTCTCTCTCTCTCTCTCTCTCTCTCTCATCAGATGATATCACGGAGCGCACGCGGGATCGAGGAAACGCCGCCTCGAAAATGTCTGGAGGTTGATTGATTAGAAGGTAGAAGCGCTGGGCTTTTCCGCGTCGCTGAGAGCAGAGTTGGAAGTTCTGGGAGACCGGGCTCTCGGGTTATTTGAAGGAAGAGGAGGTGGGCCGGCTGGGTGGTGGGGCCGCGAGGGGTGAAAAGACGGCTCCGGCCGAGGCGGTAGTTCGAGGTGCTACAGTTTATAATAGTTGGCGCGCGTCCGCCCCCGGGCCAACCCGATCACCCGACCGCCCTCTCACCCTCCACCATCCGCCGGAGTTGCTTAAACCTGACCCGAGTGCGCAGTCGGTGGCGTCCCCTCGCCGTCCCGAAATCGCCCCCCCCCACCCCGCGATTAAGTCTCCGTATACGCGACGAAAGACAGAAGTCCGAGGAGAGGATGGACGCTATTATCGTCAAGGGCCTCCTAGCCGCGATCGGTTGCCGTCGCCTTTGCGCACCACCAAAGTTCTTGGAGCTTAGACAAAGTCTTGCCAAAAGTCCTAACTTTCTTTTCAGTGCTTTACAATCGATAAAGTCCTCCCTTTGCCTCGGAGTAAAATGTACGAAATTGAGTTTCCGAGCCAGTCAAAGTCGCTTGTGCCTGCTTGCTTCGTCTGCCTTAAAACGGCAATATAATAGGATAATAAACAATCGGTATCGAGATACAAATTCAAGCGGATTTAAAGACAAAATGCAATTCAATATCATAAAAAGTGCTCTGTCAATCGTCTAATTTAATAACAAAGACCTCGACTCTTTTCTCTATAGTTAAGATAAGTTATCTTCGTCCCTGATAATTGACAATTGGGTGAATGGATAGTCGACGCTTTGCAGTCCTCACATTGCGCTAAAGTTGCTCACATCGACCTTACGACAGAAGAAAATCGTTTTCGTTAAAAAAGTAATTTCAATCCCATTGCACATGTACATGTTCATGGTGTAAAATACAGCACAACATCCCTCCCCCCTCTAGCCACTAATATGCAAACTAGAAATTGCGAACCCTGCATAAGAATTAATTTTTAATGTTAAGTAATGGATTGGATTACTGGTTGCGGAGTATGCGGCAGAGAGAAATCTGGCCACTACTAACGCTCGTACTATTACCGCGAACTCCAGCCTCGTTATAATTCTCCGTTATCTATGGAAATTCTAAACCATACTAAACAACAATTTCGGAATATTTCAAAACTATGTGGCGAGGCTGAGGCACGTGCGTGTCTGGAGCCGTGGAATCTTCACTTCGACAAGCCGTGCGAATTTATAAGTCGCTCTCCTTATCCCATCACCACGCGAGCTTTTACCATCCTCCCCAGGCAATTACCTTCTTAACACCGTTTAATCATTTAATTCCGCGGTGCTTTATGCTACTTGGAAATGTTACGAGACCGTATGGTCTATGAGATTTTAATGTGTTTAATAAATTCATGACATGTGAAACTCGATAGATGCGTTCCATTACTTTTTCTTTATCGCTGCGTCTATTGACGATAGAGAAAGAGAGAGAGAGAGAGAGAGAGAGAGAGAGAGAGAGAGAGAGAGAGAGAGAAATTATCGAAATCATTACACGTTGTCTTGCCATACAGAATATTCGGTCAAAAGAGCGCGAATGTATATTATACATTGAGTTCGTAGTGAGAAATTCGAGATAAATCTTTATTGCCTCGCGACGAAAATTTATTAAGTATATTTGCTACATTCGAGAATATTCTTTCTATTCTGTAGCCAGAAACATATGGCGAAAGCACCACTAGTTCACCAACCGTAGGGACACTGCACAAAATTGTTATCATAATCTCTCTCTTGGCCCTTTGTAATCGTTGTATAAGAGTGCGAGTAGGGCGGGTTTTCTAATCCGGTCGCGGTTACGGTGAATAATTATTCGAAATCGTTCGAATGGCCTCGAGCTTCCGTTATTTTCGGATCACCGGCAAATATGCTTCAGGGATTGGGATTTTTGAGAATCCGCGATGCTCGTGGCAATTTATAAATAAGACTCTTCGGCTCCTCGAGATCTGTCTGTCGTAATGGCAAATTATCATGCCACTCCTCCATTTATTCCCATATAATAATAATAATGCTGTCGAGCTATCTATAGGACGGGGCCAGACGGTAAGCGGTATCGCATCTTCGAGCCTCTTTCTCCCTCACCAGCCCTAATTCCCACCTTTCCTTCCACCACCACCTCTTCCCCGATACCAATCTATCTGCGGTATGTGGAGGACCGCCGGGAAGATACGGTGGCGCTGGTTACGCTGGCGCCAAAGATGATGAGATCTGCAGGTCCGCATCCTGATGAGACTATTAGGATAGCTTGATAAGTTCATAATATTCTAGTCTAGGACGGCGAGGAGACCGCCGTCGGCTCCAGCCGGTGTCTCCAACCCCATTTCCGCTCGCCCCTCCTCGTCGATCCTCATCGAGCCCGTGTGTGAGCTCCGGTCGGCACACGTATGGATGCTTCAGCGACGAAGAGAAAGCGCCCATCTCTCGTTGGATTGACGCGGAAGATACGAGATAGGCGAGACGAACACGGTGTGTCGACTTTGTTGACCCTTGACACTCCAGAGCTCGTTTTTCAACGTCATGTTGAGAACGCGACAGGTGCACGCGGTACTATCCTTCTTCGGCCTCGATACAAACTTGGTTACGATGGCTGATGGATGCCACTCCCTCCCCCCTCAACCCTCCACCTATGTGTGAGTGTTTGTATAAATATGCGGAATTGGGGGGGGGGGCTGGGAGTAGTGGTGGTGGCGGTAGTCTAAGAATATCGTAAATAATTATAAGATTTTGACGGTCAGTGGATAAAAAAAAAAAAAAAAAATATATAATTTTCGATGTAATGCACCGATACATGGAACTTGCTGTCACTTGTTAGGTGAGTGTGGTAAAAACGGCTTTTATACTTGTCCGTTTCATGACAACGAGTGCTTTTGATCCGTTGAAGTACAATATGCATTTATTATAGCATACGACATAATATTTGACATGAAATAAGATTCTAAATGCTGCGTGAAGGAGTCTTCAACGAGGCGGTTTCATTCATTCCACGATTGAATAAATTTTGAAATAAAATTTCCCGTTCAATTACATGGCTTATCGATAAATTCATTATGTTTTATTAGCCTTGAAGAACACATCGCAAATGGCAAGCTTAATTAAATTCAAAACTAATGCGAATAAAATTGCTTACAAATATCGAGCTTTCAATTTATCAACTACGAGCTACAAAAGTTTTCATTATTATTTGAATTATTAAGAGATACTTGGAAAACGTTCGAATTTTCATGCAAGTTTCGTCGCGTATGAAATATAATTTCAAGAGTTACGTTAAAATTTTCTCATTAATTCTACTTTTTATATACGAATAATTTGTTTTTAGTGATCATATTATTTATAATTCGGTAAAATTTATAATTTCAAATTATCCGAGATAATATTTATATACATTCAATCAGATTTATTGATTATTATATATTTTACTGACTTTTATAATTAGCATTGCCGATGGATTATTCAATAAATATTTTAATAAATTAACCAAGACTTTGTCACGTATTTTATTTACAGGTGAAATAATTTCCTTCATTTTTATCCTTTAAACATACAATGCTGAACAAAATTCATCAATAATTTTTGATGAAAATTATTATTTAATAAATGCTTATTAATCATAAGGTCTCCGACGATTGTAACTTAATTATGAAATTTCAAGTTCCACTGTATAATTATTCGAATACACGATTTAAACATTTGTTTTAATTTATGATACTAGTTAAAAATATGTTTTATGAGCCAATAATAATTGATTAAACCGATAGGATATTTATATTATATTTTAAGTATTTCGTATAATATATAATGTAGTACCTTCGTACGGATAAGCTATTAATAAATACTTTGTTGCTGCATTTAGATGTCAATATACAGTGCGTGTAATAAATTACGTCATATTAATATATTTATTTAAGTAATATTTTCATAATGATATATGTAACTATATAAAAGTAACTTGAAAGTTAAAGCTTACAATGATTTCTAAATATAACGCCATCACTTTAACCGATACAAATACTATAGATTATAATTAAATTAATATTTAAAAAGAAATAATAAACTGGTACATCAATAATTTACTCGGTAATACAATAATTTGTAGTAAAACTTACGATGACTCGTCCATCTAACATGTATTTTTAAAATAACTTATTCTTTAACTTATTCTTCTTTCTCTTTTATCGATACCTATTTCTATATATATATATATATATATATATATATATATATATATATTATTTTTTTAAATTAATATTTCCTTAATTTCTCCCTATATTATTTAATAATTACAAATAATTACAATATACTACAAAATATTGTAATACTTTGAACATTATAGTGTAATATTTTTGAATAAAGATAAACTTGTCATTTTTAGAAATTAGGAAAATAATTGTTAAACCAACTGTGTAACATGAAATGTACGGTATAGCAAGGCATCGATGTAAAATTGGGTATGACTGACATCAAGGGACGAATTAATGGGTCCAAAAAAAGGGAACGAGTTTAATCATCAGGGGCGTGAAAATATTGATATTGGCTGAGTCGTGAACGTTCTTAACTTTTGGGCGCGGCCGCTCGCTGTAGCCCGATTTCCTCTAGAGTGGCTCCAAATTAACTTGGAGCATTACAGATGTCGAGACACGATACGACACGAAGAGAGAGAGAGAGAGAGAGAGAGAGAGAGAGAGAGCACGAGAGACGAGAGACGAGAGGGAGAAGCTAACACCTTGTTAGCCTGACAAATTCCACTCATCTCTCTTAGCCATATTTCGCTTTATGCCTCAGTCGCAGGCAGACGCCGTTGAGGCGCCAGTAGTAGAGATCAACGTGCGTTACTACCTGTACAGGCTTGATCCTGTCCTTGTCAAATACTGTTTTTCAGCTAATCCTTGCTTTTTTCGCAGCCGTATCATTATTCAACTGCTATTAGAAGAGAATGTCGAATTATTTTGTATATTTAGCTTATTTTGTGTATTTAGGGATTCTGTTGATATTTTCGTTCGTAGGTATTTGTTATTTCAATATGACACTGACCATAGATATTAGCTGGTGAATTAAGTAAATTGAAGATGAACGAAATTAATTTCGATAACATTATGATCGATTATGAAAGGTTAAATAAATTTTTTACTAAAAGGAAAAAGAAATTCGAATCATAATAATAGGGAAAATTTTTGAAAATATGAATGGACAGGTAAGTGTAGTAAAAATGGGGTATGTTCAGAAACAGAAAGTATGCTGAAAGAGAAAGTTAGATAATAAAGAATAAAGTGTGTGAGAGGAAAAGAGGGTCGGGAACACCATTCAACAGTTTCAGTGTGGAGAAAGTGAGAAAAGCGAGATAGCGTGCTAATACGTTGAAAAGAGATGAAACGAGAGGGTGTGTATGTGTGTGTGCGTGCGTGCATGCGTGCGTGTACGTGTGCGCGCGCGTCAAATTGGCGAGGTGGCGACAGTGGTGGCGAGAGTAAGAGGAAACTAATACATCTTTTGCTTTCTAACTCGTTCTGCCTTCTATCCAGCTCACTAATAAAGCTCACGCGAATATTCACGACTACAGCAATAATAGGGCACACGGCATTTCTCGGCATAATTTCATTAACTTGTCGTCTTGTAATCGAATTAAACTGATGTTCTTATCATGTTAATAAATTGCAAAACTCGGTCGTATTTTTATAGTTAAGAATTTAGGCTAAATGCTATTTTCGGTGTAATGAGAATAAATTTGATCTCATTTGCCCAATATGCGGCATTGAAAGGTTGAATATATATATTGTAAAATCAAAATCGTCAGGTTCAAATCGGCAGTGATACAAACATGTTGTTAAGGCATTTTTCCATTGTTCGACGCGCTTTTGAACGTTGAATATTGCCTAAAGAGAACGAGTTGCAAATTGCAAATTGCGGATATTGAATAACGAAATCAATTTAACATATTATTTGGCCAAGCGTTACTTCATTGCTTTCCTAATATTATGGATAGACTATATCAAGTAACGAGCCTGCAAATGTAATTGCGAATTTCCTAAGTGATATCACGACCAACGTCAAAATAATTAATTACGAAAGAAAGACCAACTTTGCGAAAGTAAATTATTTATAGTTTTGGCGCGTCTCCTGTAAATGAAATAATGGCTGGACGTATTCTAATTCGAGGGCGAAGCAGCTAACGGATCTATCGAGAAGTAATACAGAGGATTTCGAGGAAGCGGCTTTGTTTCGACATCACCGAAGGAAGAAGGGACGGACAGGGGTGGAGTCCCGGGCTCTTAATAGAATTGGACCGTCGAGGAGTGCCAATAACCGGCGCGAGCTTGTCGGCAGCATTTAATTGCGTTAGTATTTCATCGCTTTCGCCGTATGACTTGGCCAACTCCCCCCCCCCTCCCCTCTCCCCTCTCTCCTCCCCCCCCCCCCACACCCAACCCCCTCCTCCCCTCCCCACAACCCAAACCACCCCCTCACATTTACCATCCCACCACTCCACATCATCTTCCCCTGCCTAACCACCCAAAAATTCCCAGCACCCCACTCACCACCACCCACATCGCCTTTAGAGCACAAAACCGTAGTGATTTCGCAGAGTTTTACGCTTCTACCGATCTCCAATAAAAGTTATTCGGCCTATTTTCGGCAATTTTCTTTAACATTTCCTCTCATATTCAAGATATATCGCTCACGTGTTTGTTAATCCTCTTGATCTACACTGCTGTATCACGAGAACGTGGCAAGAAGAGCCGTACCAATTACTTCATTGGGTTGATGTAAATGTTGAAAATGACGAATGCTGCATTTTTTTTTATCTTCCGAACTTTATCCTTTAAGCCTTATTTTTCGAGTTGAGTACATCGAACGTAATATTCAACACAGTATTGTCTGGCCTTTAATTCTTTGCACAGTTATATATAATTAAAATTTTGTTTATCAAATTCATTTTCACGTGTGCTCTGCATACATAATTAGATGGATTGTGATACGATTATGATACTCTATGTAATAATATTATTACGAGCGTTACACGCGATTAGAATTTACAGATTTCAACCATTAATCCGGGATACAATGTACGGCTTATAAATATTTTCTATTTTCAATTTAAGTGTTTGTATATATAATCAATTTGTGTAATGCCGAATGATCAAGGCAATGCAAATGAATCGATGATATTTACTTCTTTGTATCAATATATCATACAATGCTTTATTCATCTTAATTAAGCTTTTTATGTAATTAAGCCTGGATATAGTTGTATTGTAATAGTAATGACTAAATACACCTTAACACCTTCAAATATTTATCTAATAAAATAAAATAAAATAGGGCCCAATAACATTTATCTTTAAATTTGAAAAAGAAGAATAAATAAATAAATGCTCTCTTAATAATATCGATTAATAATAGTAGGTGCGTAGGTGAATTTTTAATTGAACGAATAATTACAATTATAAATCTGTATTATAAGCTTTGTATGAAATATAATTACGACAAAAGGGGCCCGCAATTAATTTTCTTATGTAAATATTTTTTAATCTATTAGAAGCGGCTAATAATCTACTCTTCAACTCTTCAACGTATTGTTTTTCTTCCTTTGTTCTTTTTGGTTTTAAGACTAATTATTGAAATTCCTATCTTAGATCTCTATCAAGAATATCGGAACGGAATAAAAGAGTTGAAGATTTTTTTATCCCACTGACCCTCCACGCTATTAGAAATACAATATGTGATAATCGGATGACACGGTATAAGTTAATTTACACTTAGTGGTACATATTATCTTGGAGTGCTGAGGCAGCGATCGACACTTTCCTACCTCTAATTTATTACACGACACTGCGATTTAATATATTTAACAATTAGAATTTTACAATGACAATTTATCTATAATTATTTGCAATGGTTCGCTCACATAAATCTCAAAACTCAAATAAATTTTTTAACATTGATCAATGCATTGATTAAAAACAAATCTCTCGAATACATTGGAAAATGATAGGCTATTTGTTATGCATTGAGAATATAAGGAATTATATTCCCAAATGGTTCATGGTATGTATGTGCGTGTATGTATGTATGTATGTATGTACTTTACTTTTACTTTGTTTCAAATGAGTAAAAAAACAGTACACATTTTTAAAAGGATCAAAATCGTCATTCGCTCTTCGATTAATGACAAATTCAAATGGAAAAACCTTTTCAGGGGTTCGCACATCTTATCTGTGAAATATAAATTTAGAATTACCTGTTGGCTTCGCGACTTAAGAATATCGGTTTTTTTTTTCTTTTTTTTTTTTTTTTCATACACAAAACGTCTACTTTCCATTCGATAAATATTAATCTCTTCTGTCCTTTTTAATATTCCACGTAAATATTTAAAATCGGCTTATTTCGGATTTACAATAGCTGTTCGAATAATTTGAAAACAAAAAAAAAAATTAAATCATTGTTTCGTGAGACATGTAAATATCCTTACGAAGCTTTAAATAAAAGTCGTGTCGTGAAGTTTTTACTAAGTTATAGAGAATTTCTACTGATAAACGATGCGTTCTCATAGAAAATTTAGATATAAACTAGCCAAAGCGTATTAAAAAAATGAAAATAATGTTTTGTTAAAAACAAAGAAGGAATGCTTGGATGTCGAAATTTCCAAAGGGTGACAAAGAAAAGAAAAATGTTGATAAACAGTCATCCGCAATTGTAATACATCTCGCCTTGACAGATCAACGGGTAGATAACCGTTTAAAGGCTTTTAAAAACGTGCTGCGGTTAATTTTTCACGCCTCTCCCTCTCCCGTCGATCCTCTCACCCATACAATCTCCCTCTCCCTCTCTCACTCACTGTATGGCATGCACGAGCGCTCCCTCGAGCAGGAATTGATATAAGGGCTTGGATGGGGAAGGGAAGAATGAGCGTAGATCCGTCAGTGTGTGTAAGCTTCTCGGCCCTCCCTTCGCGCTTCGTCGCTCACAGGTTATGAGAGGTTATTCGTTGAAGAGAATGTCCCGTTGAGGGTGAGAGGGTGGTAGCGCTGCTCATTTCATTAGCCGCTGTTAATTATGCCGATCTCCACGGGAAAAGACTCGGGAGCATCCATGCGATCCTTTATGCAATCGGTATATCGTCCCGCATCGATTAATCGCCCGTCCGAGTTTTGTAATGGTTCGTCCCTTTAGTAACTCATCGCTCGCTTTAATCGTTCTGTAGCTGGCAATCGATGTGTTTCTCTCTCTCTCCCTCTCGCCCGTCCTCATTTTTTTTTTTTCGTCGCTCTCTGCGACAGTTTTATTGACCCTTTGTTACTTACTGGCCGTTAAAAGTCACTCTCTTGAAATATGAAAAGTTGTTTTTCTTCTCGTTACGCGTTCGGTTTCTCAAATCTTCCATAGTTATACATACGTTTAATGCATTATAGTCGAGTATGAATAAACTGACCATTATGTCGTTAATCTGCGTTAAATTTTCTTATTATACAATTAATGTATGTATGTCAATGTTTGTTATAACATTTTAATTGAAAAAAATTGGACGTATCACCAGCTAACGTGCCTAATCAAATCGTTAATTTCTCGTATGAAGCATATTTTTTTTCTACATAATAATATACTAATTTTGAACTTCTTATTAAATACTATTACTATTATTATTACGATTGTTATTATAATATCGGTAAGGATATTTCCAATAATCGAATGCTTGTATAATACGTTGATTGATGAGTGTCCCAGTCCCAGGAAACCGGTACATCTCCAAGGACACTGAAGAATATGAAGCTGGAGGAACGAGAGTATATCGAGCGACACTAACTTGTATTTCGGCTCTCATCTCGTGAGAAAGATGATGAGGAAATCACGGATGCTGGCGTTTGACCGATGCGACTATGCTTTGTAAAATTCTTATCCCCATTGTAATCATCAGCGGTAAAAACACGTTTCTCTCTGTTTCAGGAACCAGTTTAATCTCTATGAAACAGCGCCCTTACGTGAAATCACCACACCGTTATTTTATATATTATCCTCATTGTCAAAATAAAAATACCTTAAAATAAGGATATATGGAAGCATGGATGTCAGTTTAATTTCCCCTTGTCGCTACCTTATTATAATCTAGATATTTTAATTAGATTTGGATACACGTACGTACAACATTTTGATTAAATTGATTCGGAGAGTATTTACCGTTGTAAAGTACATATTATATAATTTCAATTAATTATTGCATTACACGGTTTAATATTAATTTAAGATATGCTTTCTACTCCTTCCACTCCCCACCCTCCTCCCTCCCTATCATTTTAATAATATTATTGTATTATGCGGAGAATTGTAAATGCCGAGAGAATGAGAGAATTTTTAATATAAAGTGAATCCTAACTTGATTAGAAATCAAATATATATATGTATGCGTGCGTGCGTGCGCGCGCGCGCGTATGTATGTGTGTATATATATGTAAACAATTGAATAAAGTAACGTTTTTATTGATAAAAACAAACGTTATATCTTTATATAAAGTATAGAGCGTATATCATTAGCATATATTATTGAAATAATAATTATCATATCATTGACAGTATAGCTCTTGGGTATTTATATTATTTCATTAATGTAGTCAAAAAAAAAAAAAAAAAACTACTTAAAAGCTCATTGTTAAGATTAAAATGTAAGCAGATAAAACAAAAAGCTTCTTTCCTCTTGAACTAATTATACATTAATATAAGTAATTTAGTTAAAAATACCCACGACCAGCATCTCTCCACTCACACGTGCAAACGAATAATTTGCTGAGTTAAAGCGATTATTAATGTCAGTATATCCTTTGTTTTATATTATTTCGCCTTACTCATTAATGCAATAATATAATTACTATTTAACATTGCAGGTCTGCTTTCTCTCTCTCTCTCTCTCTCTCTCTCTCTCTCTCCTGCGATCAAAAACTCATAAAAAATTTCTTGAATTTTTATATTAATTTTTTTTTAGATTGCTCGATAATTCGTTAATGAAGCATGTTTGAATATTCGCCACGAGAGCGTAAGGGACGAAGCCCTCCTCGCCGTCCTCGTTTTATCGATGAATGCGTCCGCGTGGAAGTGGTGACCGGATCGGAGAGACTTTGCTCGCTGGCTGCCCAAAGCCGAGAATTCGCAAAGGTCTGGGAAGTAAAGCAGAATACCCGGAGCTGGGCATCCCAGTTCCCGTTATGAGATAACTTGGCGTTCGGCAGAATCTTTGGTAGATAATAGACGTCGAGCGGCGTCGAGAGTCGAGGGGATTTATTTATTTTTGTATTTATTTTATTTCTGTGAGTGAAATCGTGCCCTCCCGTTCCTCTTCTTCGCTTCGGTCCATCTCCCTCAACTTGGCGTTTGTTCCACTCTATCCGTTACGCGTGTTGCGGCTACAAGAGATCGAGAAAACTCGAGCTGGGGAGACCCGCCGGGCTAAGATTGACTTTCATGCTTTTAGTTTTATTACCGCGACTCTCTCTTCTTTACTCTACCCTTTCAGCCAATCCATTTGCCCGCGCTCTTTATGTAGGCTTTGATTTCTCTCTCTCTCTCTCTCTCTCTCTCTCTCTCGCTCTTTCACTCCCCGTTATTTTATCACTTTTGCCACTATTGCCCGTTACTGTCTTTCGCTCAGTCACCTCAAACGTCCCTTAATCGTCCGATCGATCATTTCGACCCTTCTGTCCCTCAATCGACACAAGTCACAATTTCTTCAAAAGCTTATTCTCGAATTTCGCGCTCCAATTATCCTCCTCTTCACTACCGCCTCCGCACGCATCCACACACAGTTCGGGATGTAGTCGAGTGATTCGCGTACAAAACTCCGGGTTGAGCCAACGAAATCCCGACGTCACGGAAGACGTCCTCGTGTAATCCACCTGCATTATCGGACGAGTCCTGGTGGGCTCGTTAAAAGCCGGATGCCGCGTGCAGAATGCAGGCCTGCATTTTCGGTGCTTGGCCGCATTCCGGGGCGTCGTTCGCGACCCGTAAATCGTAAAATCTATCAAGAGCAATGCGTCCGACATAACTCAGGAGGTCGGCCGACACCCAGCCATGTTCTCCTCGGCCGATAATTTACGGCAACCGGGAGGATCCCCGTGGCCGGGAGTCGCGAGCAGATGCCGATTCCACCGCACCGCGATACTTAACACCGCGAGCCTTCGATTCATCCGCTCGGCCCTACGTAACCTATTTTTTTACACGTATGCGCGAATTTTCCGAGACCTGTCTTTGTTTATGTTTTTGGGAGTCGAGGGTCAATCGCTCTGCACAATCACGAGGACCCAGTGATATATACAGAGAGAGAGAGAGAGACATAAGGACGATCCTAAAAATACGCGGCGTCGGGGTTTTGCGTGGGACTTCCCACTGGCTTAAACTTCCTCGCGAATTCACAGGTGCGTCAATAATAATTCACGGGGACCTTTCCAATTAACTCGCCCGGATGTAAAGTTATGGTCGCTGGGATCGCAGGAGGACCGGCGACGGGAGATGGGGAATTAATATCTTCGGCTTTCCAAGGAACCGGTTTTCGTAGAATAAACGAGGACGGTGACCTCGTAGCGCCATCTCCCCGAGGCCTGCTCAACCCCCGGGTGTCGGCCTTTTCTCCCAACAACCCAGACGCCCCCCGAGAGGCGAGAGAAGCTTCATTTTGCGGAGCCGTCAGATGGCAGGGCTGGTTGCTATCCCGCGCTCTTCCTTCTATAAAAATGTCAAGTATATCCGTCGAGTGAAAGTTGGAGAAGCACGTGGTGAGACTTGACGGAAGTCGGGGGATTCGCGGCTCTAGGAGTCTATCGCGGGGGCCGTAATTAGGGGGCCCTAAATGAGACTCAGCCATTATCGTATCGTCGTTGCCGAGGATACGAATGGAGTCACATCGCCATTGCATTGTGCACAATCCCCTTGGTCATCTTCGGGCGTATTTCTTGGGAGTGCGAGAACATTTTTTTCTTCCCGTCCAGGCGAGGGCCGCATGGTCTGGACGCGCGCGCACAGGCTGCCGGGTACCCGAGATGGCGCACCTCGACTGTCGACGTCCGAATTTTCAAAAAATCCGCGGACTTGCGCGCGCCTCGCCTTCATTGATCGGCGGAGGAGTCGCGGCCAATCTCCGTCCTCGTCGCGCCCACGGCCTCGCTCTCGCTCCATCCTCGACGTCGGCCGGGCAGCCCAGAAGTGACTTCCACCCTCGCGCCACCCACCCCCTTCCGCCACTGCCACCACTTGACTTTTAGGGCGGAGCCCAGAAGTTGGCGCTGCGGTTCGCCGCGCTGAAAAAAAACCCTCGGCAATTCAAAAATACTGATGGGAGCAGTCACGGGGTGGTGGGGGGGGGGGGGGGAGCGGGGGGGGGGGGGGGGGGGGGGGGAATAAAAAAATATTGAAAAATATTCAAAAAACTTTGTAAGACCATTTGAAAAAAGTAAAAAAAAGTATAATTTTTTTTCTTTCTTTTCCAATTTCTTGAAAGAATTGATGGAAAAAAAAAATTTTTTTAAAAAAAGAGAAAGTTTTTTTTTCCATTTTTACAGATTCTTTTATTTTTTTAATTTTTTTTTATTTATTTTCTTTTCTTTTTTATTTATTTTCTATCTTTTTTTTCTCTTTATTTTTTATTAATTTTTTTATTTTATTTATTCTCACTCACCTATTTACATTACTGGGGCTTTTTTTAATCCGCGTTTCATGAAAACATTCGACATACGGGACAACGTTGGAGCATCATTAGAACGAAAGCGTCTCCGGTTCACGGAGAACAAGTCTACTTCGTATCTATGATACACTTGTCGCACCATCCCAGGCAATATCTTTTTCCTTGGCATTGTCAGTCATTTAAGCATACGTCAAATTCGATTGAAGACAGAGATAATGCGAGAGAGAGAGAGAGAGAGAGAGAGAGAGATGCTGTACGTGTATATAGTGAAATTAAGAGAGGGTTGGATAGTGGGAGTACGGTGTGCGGATGGGAAGGGTGATGAGAGGAACTCAGTGAATCTGGATGATTGGAGGGGGGGTAGGGGGGTAGGTATCGAGAGAGATACACAGTCGAAGTAGGTTATTTTCCTCATATTTCCTAAAGGTTACTTCCATTACGGTTCAACCAAGCAGTATTTTGAAAATGACCCGTGACCTGTCGGTTCACCACAGCATTTTTCGTGAAACATAAAGTAATAGCGCAGCAATGAATTTGAACTATGGCGAGAAAATCCAAGCAAGAGAGAGAGAGAGAGAGAGAGAGAGAGAGAGAGAGAGTGAGAATCAACGTAACCTCAAAATTGTAGTGTAAGTTCGGAAGGTCCATCTCTTGCCTCCTGACTGATTTCCTCGTTCAAATGTGCGTCCATCTCATTCATCGGACGTGCAATTTGGAACTAACTTACCTCTCCTCCGTCTCTACTTTATTCTATTCGAATCTTTATATCGTCGGTTTGGTACAGTAGTCGTCGGCCGGTAACGACGAGAACCACGTGATCTACCAGGCATCGTTCGCTCTTGTTTCTCGATAGTGGTCTGGTGGGGCGAGGCGGGGATGTGGGTGGGGTGGACATAGGGCGTCGTCGACGAGATGGAAACGTGAAATAGGGGTGGGTTGAGCTGACGGAGGTGGGAGTCGGACGTCGGTATGGGCTGGGACAGGAGGGGGAGGGGGAGGTGAGACAGGACAAGCCGGTGCTGGGAATACCGCACGTCCGCGTCGCCTTGGCAACCCTGTCGACGGGGGTGGGTCGGTATTTTGCTTGAAGGGTTGCCAGGGTACGTACAGTCCTTGTAAAATCGGGAAAAGTGCCGGGGTAAAAGTGCCGGCATGGAAAATGGGATGCGCTTTACTTTTGATCTTGATTTCGTCCCCTTATGTACACTTCACGGGTACTTTCCCTTTCGCAAACGCCGTGTCCGGCGCCGCTCCTCCATCCTCTTGTTTACATCGCCTAAACGTCTAAGACAATTAATGGCCGAGCTTTTTGGCGTGCGACCGCTCCTTTCTCTCCCCCCCCCCTCCCCCCGCAAATCCGCCACGTACGCATTCACGCTCGTTCTTTTACTTCCATGGCCAAACAGCCCGACCGCTCGAACCCGACGTTTTTTCCTCTCGGTTGAATTTCTCTAATGAGATAAGTGAATTTGCACATTCTTCTTAGCCGGACTAGTTTTCACGAAGCCAAGTGATTAATTAATGAGTTGACCGAGGTTAACCTTTTTCATGCTGTTAAATATAGCAAATATAGTCTCGGAATATTACATTTTTCCTTATTTCTGCTTAATTACATTTTCGAAAATTCTTTTACCTTCTGCACTTACTGCAAGCACCTTATTGCATATTTTTTTTCTTGCTGCGTAATAATACTTTCAGACCCGGAGAGCGACTCTTTTATCTTCTTCAATCTCTTTCTCTCTCAAAGACTAGGCATGCCGATTCACTGCTCAAGCTATCGACACACACTTGAACAATTAAACAAAATCTATTCAATTGTTATGCTGACAATTCTACCATTTGCCTCTCCAAATCTTTGCGTTTTTCTAATGTGTTAAAAAAGAAAAAAAAAAAAAAAAAAAAAAAGTTCATTTATGTAATTGCTTTAGTATTCTATTATTACCAATTTCATTGCATGTTTCGTTTACATTTTTTTTTTTTTACCTTTTATTTATAGAAGATAGCTTGAATAGCTACTACTTATGTCTCTGCCGTAAAGTAAAACTATCCATGACTCAGTTTGCAATAATCGAAGGATGGAATAAGATGGAATGATCCATTAATGGATAACGTAGGTATCAGTATGACCATGACAGATTAATTTTTCAGATGCTTTTAATCTTACATAAGTGATTGAAATAATGACTGGCCTCTTACGAATTACAGTTGTTTACTCAAAGCCATAACATAACTAACATTAGTCACTCGTATGTTTGATCTTTTTTCCCCTTACGAATATTTCTGAGCAATGAATCAAACAATGGCAAAACTTGCACACAACTACATTGGCATTCGCCTTCTTATATTTCGATATTCCTAAGAATTGTATTCGTCAAGATAATAGGCACATTTGCATTTGTTAAAAAAGAAAAAGAAAAAAAGAAATAGAAATAAAAAGTTATTCTACTTTATTCCATTAACGTTCGAGTTAATTAATAGTTAAAGTAATTACTTTTAATTAATTTTATCGTTACTGTAGTCCATTGTTTGGAAAAATTGTTTAATCCAAAAGCTGAAGGGATACGAATATTTATTAAAAAGATTGAAAACCGATTTTCATTATTTTCTTAAAAAGTCTGAAGTAAATTATAATGAAATGTCGGAATATACGATGGAATTAGGACATATTCGATTAATAGAAAATGTCAAAAGTAGTCTCTCTCTCTCTCTCTCTCTCTCTCTCTCTCTCTCTCTCTCTTTTATGCTTCGTCTATAAATAATCTGTCAAATACGAGTGAGATTTATCAACTCATTGTCTGATAATCTAAATCATTGCGTTTCTTATGATTTTGTTAGCCTTCGCGGCAGGTCGCACGTGCCAGTACAAATAAGGTAGATTCTCGTGCATTTCTCACGTCATGTTTTCGCTTCTTTTTAACTCTGCCTATGTATTAATGTTTATTCATTAGGCTCCATGTAATTAATTATTATTACTTTGATCAAGCTATTTACGTAAATTTTCGCATGTAAATCAACGAATTGATTCATAAATGCTTTCGGTGAATTTTCCCGTTAAATTTGATCGCATGTTTTGTATGCATATGAATTGATTTAAAATATACACGTAAAATCCAAGTCCATAATTACTAGATAAATATGTGTTTATTTATTTGCATTATATTCAGCCTATTCTCATTCCTGAAATTAGACATACCTTGACTCCTTATAATAATTGAATATTTTATTGCACTTCCTAGCGCTAATGCTACTTATAATCCGATAGTTTTCATTATTATTATATTCGAGTTGGGCGAAAATTAATAATGGCAATTTTCATACCGTAATTAGACGAGAAATTAGCAATGGCATATTCATTAGACGGTATCGAATTAATCACAAAAATCTAACAAGCCAGCAATTAAATTTCATAACGGCAAGATAATTTTGCTCCCGAACGAAGTCTTTATCACGATTCCCAGCATTAAGAATTCCAATCATTTCCAATTAATTTTATTACCTCTATCGTCCTCCTCCTTCCCCCTCTCCTACCACCTCCTCCCTACTCCTACTCCTCATCCTCCTCATCATCCTCCTGGCCACCGTCCACCGCCAATCCCTCATTCTTCCTTCCCACCATCCATAATAATTGCGCAATATATATAAACTATGATTGCGCGCATTCGAGCGAATCGGCGTTCTCCGAATCTACGACGATTCAACATCCCATCAAAAATTGATAATCTCGGGCATCTACCGCGGTAGCTTCAGGCACTCCTCCACCCACACATCCTCCTCCCTAATAATCACGTGCTCGATCTCCACAAAGCCCGTTGACCCGAGGACTCCGTTCAAACGTAACGATTTTATAATCGCCGACTCAGCTTCCAAGCGCGAAATCATCTTAGATAGCGGCTGACCGCGAACGAACCTTTCCATCATGGGGCTAAGCTCGTTGCGAATTACGCGCGCGTTGGACTCGTCGTCACTGCAAGCCGCAAATCTAATTGCAGCCTTCCCCCACCTTGCCCAGCTCGCAAATTCGCCGCCGGTTTTGTCCGGGAAGAACGAGGCTCGGTGACCAGGCGCACGCAGCGCGTTTTACACTCGGGATCTCGGGGATTTCATTTTTACACCTGTACCCTTTTACCGCGCCTCTCCCTTCATCATCATTTAGCCGACGAGAGCGGTATTTTTTTATTTAGAGCTTTCGCAATTAGTGTTACCGCAAACACATTGGCCATTGACGTTAATGCGACTGTGCACGCGCAATCCTGTAAATAAGAATAGAGTGGGTGAGTAACTTTATTACCCAACTTCAAAGCAATTGGTTATTCGCCATTGCACTGTCTAACTCCCCCATCCACTCTCCCCATCAACGAGACCCTTCATCGTTTTGGAGAAATAATAAAAACACGATGATTAGATCAATCGACGATAATGCCCAACTTGATGCACCATCTCCTACTTTTCCGACTTTGTATTTTCGGATAAATTTCACGCGACACGAACATGCCAGCCAGCCTCCATAAAGAATTATGATATGCTAATCCGAGCACTCGCGTACTCCTATTACATTCAAAACGTCCAAGGAACACTTTTCCTTATGGAGATGAAATGAATGATCGACAAGGTCGGTTGACCCCCCCCCCCCCCCCCCCCCCCCCACCCCCCCCGCCGCCCCGCCATCCCGCCACCCAACGCCAACCGCTTGAACACGTTTGGTTGTAGCCAACATTGCGTCATCGGCTTTCTTAATTTTACTCCTCGAACCTCCAGTCCCGCGGACTTTGGTATTTGTCAATCGAGTGAAACTTCGCTTCGAGAACCGATGGGGCCAAAGCACGCGAAAAGGTCGGTAAAGGTGAAAGCGCATCCTCGTCCCTCCAATCATCTCCGCAGGTTTGATGCACTCGTACTTTGACGCTCCGGGACTACGCGGTGGGGGTTAAGATATCCCCTCGTTCATCTAGATGATCATCTGACTCCACTCACTCTCTTTCTCGCCCCGCGCTCGATACCTATACGAGAGGGGGGTCGGGTGGTGGTGGCGAGCCGCTCTCTTCTAACCCTAGGCGCCCCAGCATTATGACTAGGCGAAGGCGGAGTCTAGCCGCTCCCCCCCCCCCCCCGTCCAACAAACCCCCACCCCAACCCAACCGGCCGGCAGCCCCTCTCATAGTACTCACTCACTCTCTCTGTCTCTCGAACCGTAAGACCCATCACCCCGGAACCCCTCGCGTTCCTACTACGTCGGCCGCACGCGAGAGCGTTAGATAAGCTTTTCGTTTTATTGATTTTTCACAAAAAGCGCTTGCGCGCCTGTACTATTACTTACTATATAGGAAGACGAGCTCGGTAGTGAGGGCGAGGCTGCCGAGGTGGGGATGTCGGGGAAGAAGGAGGGAGACGCGACGGTCGCCTGCGCCCCTGTGCCCCACTGTCCATTTACCCCTTGCGACTTCCCCTTCGACTCTTTAAATCGCGATTATTCGTCGAACTTCTTTTAGCAACTCGTCTTTCTCTTCGGCGCTTTGACTTTATCTCAACATTTCTCTCTCTCTCTCTCTCTCTCTCTATCTATCTATCTATCTATCTATCTATCTATCTATCTATCTATCTATCTATCTATCTATCTATCTCCGTTTCTCCTTGGTTCCGTCATAATCACGGGACTCGGACCACGAGCTGATCTCCTTTTTTCCCGCGCTTCTTTCGCCGTGAAGTGCTTCGCTCCAAGTACGTCGGCAGTCGCGCTGAGCAGCCTATGAGACCAGCCGACGGCCCCTGGGTCTTCGAAATTTAAGTACGTGCCAACGCGCACCAATGACTTCATCAGCACGGGAAATCCGAGGAAGCTCGCGCGTCCGGGAGCGCGCACGAGGTCTCGCACCCGTTATTGGACGTCCGCGATCGTCGTCCCCGGCATCGTCATTGTATTCGAGCGATTCCCCCTCCCCCTTCGCCTTTCTATATTCTCTCCCCTCCGTCCCGTTTCCTCAGTCCCGCCATGGGGTTCCCTCCGCGGCGAAATCATCTCACGCACACTCGTGGAACTTGGGAGACGCGCGCACATGCACCGTCGTCCGAGCGCAACGTAAACTCCATCGGCCCGTCTCTCGGCTGCATCCCCGCGCCGCCGCTCCGACGTCCTCCTGCCCCCAGTCCCCCACAGACTTCTCTCCCGCCGTCATCAATCATCGAATGCCAGCTGCAGTGCGGCCCCGTAAAAACGGCCCCCGCTTTCACCGTCGACGTCGCAGCCACCGTCGCCACCACCGCCACTGCCACCGCCGCCGTCGCCGCCGCCGCCGTCGCCGCTGCCGCTGCCGCCACCGCCACTGCCGCTGCCGCTGCTGCCACCATCGCCGCGATGACGCTCATCACTCGGCGATGATGCGCGTACTTACTTGCTACTACCGGCTACGTTGGTGCGACGACGCGCGGACCCGTGTCGTGAAACCGCTGTGATACGCTGACTGGGCTGCGACGACGGCCACGGAGTTACCTTGCCGCGTAAAAAAGCCGAACTGAACCCGCGGCGAGCCGCGGACAGAGGGGCAACGTATGATTGGCAACAATCGGCACTCTGATCGAACGTTTGTTTCCGACGGCACATATGCGCGTACACGTAGCGGCGTCGAGCCACGCCGCCACCCCCTTCCTCACCGCTGCCCTCTCGCTCTTGCCCGCCTTTTTTACCCTCGGCTCTCTGTCGCGCGCCCCGCTGCCCATCGATATTTCTCCTCGCTCTCCGCCGTCTCCCGATGATATTCCATTCGTCGAAACGGCCCCGCTCTCGTTCTCTACCTCCCGCTTTCGAAGCCCCGATCGGCTCCTCGCTCTCTCGCTCATCGAGTCGCATTTTTATATCGGCGAGCACCTCCCTCCTCAAAACCTCCCCACTTGCTCCAGCAGCCGTTTTTTCGTTTCTTTACTTTATTTTTTGGATATTCTCTTTTTGCCGCTGCCCACCCTTCCCCACCTTAACGCCAATCCGTAACCGATATTTATTCATACGTGTGCGTCGTATGCGGGGTTGTCTACCTCACCCACTCCCTCTCTCTCTCTCTCTCTCTCTCTCTCTCTCTCTCTTTGACTCACTCGCTAACTAACTCACTCACTCACTCACTGCATGTGCGCGCTGGTTGTGTTGAGCACGCGGGCATGCGAGTGTTTATACTCGGACTGAATGGGACACTTGAGCCACAGGCTAATGCCACTGTGTTGTCCTTTGACGTCCAGAATGACTATTTTGATTTTCGTCACAAATCATTTACGGTCTTCTCCCACGTACCGGCAAATTTTGTAAAAGTACCTACGGCTTCGAGTAAGCAATTTATATACTTGCAAATAAATGTTATTGGAATTCCAAAGTAATTATGTAATAAGCGAGCGCTCGCTTGACCAAATACATACAAAGTCGGCAGTGGCTGACTATTTGGAAATCCACTTAAATGCAACATCAAATTAGCAGGAAATGTCTTTAATTAATTATTTTTTGTTTTCTAACCAACATATAAATTTACGAAATTTTTTAATTATTCGAGTTTAACAATTTTTAGACCTCGTTTATTCAACCACCCGTCTTCCCCTGCCCCGACACGTCACCATAACAATGTATAAGCTTTGGTAATTATTAATAATTATATTGCCAACTCATTAATATGATATTAGAATTTTAATGCGACATCATATTTGCTTACGTTAAGAAGGGGGGAAAAAATGTTTCTTCCTTTCAATTACAACAAACTTCCTCTACGAATACAAATAACAACTTTAAATTAAAACATTCCTGAATTTAATTGTGTAGCTCGCTTTGACTGCTGAAACGAGTATTTTAATGCAGTTACATGGGAAATTGATCAATGTTGTCGGTGCGCGGTACATTTTAATGAAAATTAAAACCTTCCTGCCATATTATCATGTCGAGCGGAAGTTCTGACACCTTAAGTCCATCACATGTCTTCTAAGATTCCATCAACAAGCAGCTATAAATGACTTTTATATCCAGCAGCGACTGCTTTAACGTGAATTTTAAAATTGTCCTGAATATTGATTTATTCTCAAATAAGTCGATTCATCGGAATGTGCGTGTCCTTAAACGGACTCTATCTACCAGATCCTGTTTTTATATACAAGCAATAACACAATTGCTGGGATGTGGCCTCGATTTTGGGCTCTTAGAGTCCGCTGGATAACAGGCCGGCGAATCGTATAGATTTGCATTCCATAACAGCAAAACTTAGATAAAACGAAAAGGTAGTAGAGTGCGCTCCTAGTAGGTGAAAAAGCAGGAGAAATCCGATGTTTGTGCGAATGAATAATTCATCGAATAACGTAGCCGGAAAGGCAGAGCGCGGTGGCAAACGACATTGGACAAAGGTTTTCCCTTGAATTCGACACTAAACATTTAGTCGGAAATAATTTTCCCGCACTTCTCTCGCACTTTTCCACCTTTGTGATATTTCAGTCTTTTTCCGTGGTCAGGCACTCACACCCACACCCATGCACAACGTACCGCACGCACAGCACTCACGCATGCACGCACGCACGCACGCACGCACGCACGCACGCACGCACGCACCACACTCAAGCACGCACGCACGCACGCATCTATGCTTGTATGGATGCCCGTATAGTGATATAGTGAGGGGGGGCGGCGGTGGTGGTGGGTGGTGGGAAGGGGGGAGTGAGAGCGAGCGCGTCGAGTACGCGGCTTTGCATGCAAAGTGCGATACGACGGACCGACTAGAGCGAGAAAAAAACATATTCAACAACGTCGGCGTGACGGGGCTTTAACATTGGCCCGCTGACGGCCGCTCGTGCACCGGACATTAATTAAGGGATTTTTCTGAGTGTTTATTTTTTGCTTCGCCTCTTTTTTATTTTATTTCTTTTTACCACCGCTCACCCGTCCCGACCACCCACTCCCGAACACGAGGCTCTAGCACAGTTCGTTGTTTTTTTCTTATTTCGGCGCTTTTTCATTCAGGGGATGGTTGAAAGATGGGCGAGCATAGGGTATGACGAATGTCGTCAAGTATGGACTGGAAGAATCGAGAAATTATTCATCAAAGGCTTATTATTTTTCCTCCCAATAGTACGAGTCGCGTTGAATTATCGATTACATCGCGCTGTTTCTTATCGATTATGCGTTCTTTCTATCAAGTATACAAGTTTGATGTATGGATTCGTTTATCGATCCCTTTAAATGTACGGAGATTTTAGCGATTTGCTGGATGTAGGCGCAGGAATTATTCCCGAGGCGAATAATGCCGTATTATTTTTAAATTTCAAGTGTTTTCAGGTCATTATAATTTGACTCTCCAATGCCAGCTCACACGTTGCTTGTTCCTTTGCCCTATCTCCGTATTATTTTAGTCGTACTTTTTTTTCACTTCTAATTCTCCAGTTGATTCAACGATAAACAAAATTAGCATTAAATTTTGCTTTTTGCAAGCACTCTTAATTATCGAATTCAAAAGAGCGCTTCATTCATGAAATATTACGATATATCGAATAGACGTGAAAAGACGAGCAGATTTTAAATGTAAACTGTGAAAAATTGATATACACATTTTTTTCTTTTCATATTCAAACTCGGCAGTGGGAATATTAGCATTATAAGCACTCTTTCTGAAAAATATAAATTAAATTTAACTTTAAAATGTATTTTTCAAAAAATTAATCGGGATTTCGTTATATTTCTCATCCGTGAGTTTAGTATAGAATAAATGTTGAAAGTGCTACGCAGTAGGCTTATTTAAAACAAAAAACAAAAAACAAAAAACAAAAAGAAAAATAAAAAAAAAACAAAAACAAAGAAAACAAAAGAACCGTGTAAGATACCTTTGTTGAATATGATTTTAAATTTCAAATAAAATTAATTAGATATACGCGTAGCTTAAATCAATGAAGACAGACATTGAAATTTAAAACTTTTTAACTGAATTATTATATTAAATTGTAGCCATATATGGACGCATGTTTTTACTTTAATTCTACTAAAATTTTCTAAAGTTTTATTTGAGTTCTTAGGTTAATTATATCGGAAATTATTATTTGCATTGGAGGGTAGTGCGTTCTGAGTTTACGTAGCAGTCATTTAGCGCAGAGACAAGACTTTACTTTATATGCCTAAATTTACTATAAGTATATAATAATCATCACTTGACGCTAAAGGATTATTATTATAGTAAAAGTACATAGATACGTAGGGAGGATTATGCATAATTTATAAATCACTTTATCATGTACCCCCCCCCCCCTCCCCCCCCTTTTTTTTTTTTTTTTTTTTTTTTAAATTTATAATGACATTATACCATTTATAAGATTTGTATATTTCCGTTTGTATAAATATATATAAGCAGGAGGTATTTGTTTGCAAATCTCCCTATAGGACAATATTAACAAATTGATCAATTACTCTATATAACAATGCATTTATGTAATATTTTTATTTTTTATTATTTGCTTTAGAACTTGAACCACCGGGAACGCAAGTCCTCCCATTAATTATCTATTACTTTGATTCATTAGAAGTATCGACATAATAGAATGAAATCGAATAAAGTCAATATAACATTTAACGAAAGTTTCTATTGTCACGTTGAAGCATTAAATGCCTAATGAAGAGCATGCAATCTTATCATTTTGATAACAATGGCCACTCCTATTGAACAAGAGGAAAACGCAAGAGAAACTATTAGCCAGCAAAGCTGGATATTGAACGGAGAAGGAATAAAAATAATTACACAGTGAGCGAGTACGAATCAATTAGCTCTACAGTACGTAGAGTCTCTGGCTAGCTTGCCGTTCCAAACAGGAAGCCTGCAAATATAATAATAATAATAATAATAATAATAATAATAATAATAATAATAATAATAATGACCATCGCTCGACGCTAGGGTCCTTAACGGCTATGAATGCCCGACGGGTGCATAGATCGCAGCTTGGGGATCGCCGAGTGGAAAATCGCGGGGCACAGGGGCAGATCCTTCGATGGGCCACCACCGTCTTTTTTTTTCTTTTCCCCCTGATCATGCGCGCGATATGTGGGTTAGTGGAAAGCCCGCGATTCGAATAATTCGCCGCGGTGCGTCGAGAATTCGGAGGCGCGTGTTACTTTTTTATGTTCAACTGAGCCGGCGATCGGGGGCCATAAATTACGGGGACGCCGGCGATCTTTCTCGTCCTCTTCCCCGTTGATATTGGCCAATTGGCAGGGACAGTGGCGAATTACGGACGGTGCGGAAAAAATGGGGATAACGAGCGGTCAGGGCGCCCAAGGTGAGAACGGATAAATATATTATCAGTCGGTCGATGGTCCCCAGTGTTTCGTGGCTTCGGCCGACGGAAATGCAATTCAGCAGCGCACGCGTTGCGCTTCGACCTCTCATAACCGCGTTTTTTCCAAAGTCCTTGAATTTTTTTTCAGTCGCGCTTACGTTCAGCTTGGAAATTATGGACCAATAATGGATTTATGGATTATATAGGTCGAGGCAGATTAGAAACGCGTCGTTGTTATCAATCTAATGTCTACATCCTGTCATAATTTTACCGAATACGTCTACGCTAATATATAATAATATCTAGTCTCATGCTGCGTTTATAGACAAATTTTTTTCATATACTTTATATCAGTGCTTCGCTGTCTCATTTGACATGGCGACATTGACAAATAGCGCCTTGCACATTTTATCCATCATTACACACTATTATTTATAGATTTTTAATTGTCTAAGCTTTTAATGTTTCTTAAGGCGTGCTTCCTTCTACCTATTTCCAACTCAATGTGCATCCATAAACAATTGATATTTACGTGCATTGTGCACAAATATAATTGACCGAGTTTCTCCTGTAATTTATTCAGCGATGCTACAATTTGCTCAATTATCAATGTCAAAACTGCATTATCGCATGTCTTATTATATTTAATCGAATAACTTTTTAAAAATGTAGCCGTCCATTGTTAGATAACATTGTTGTGCGAATATCAGCTAAAACGGCAAACAAACAGGATTCAATTACAATTCATGAAGTGACGTATCGTTAATTCAATTAAACTTTTTTCGATGCCAGTGACACTCGCGAGACATTTTGGAATTCGTCGTAGCGGGATTTTTCAGTCGCATGGAGTCGGCAAAACAGTTCACGACCAGCCCGGATGAATCTTGTGGTAAAGTAGAGTCGCCTGGACGGCGAAGAAAGGTCGAGTGGAATATTACGTGCCAGGGGTTGGGCATGTAGCGGCGAATTGTTCGGCGAGTTAGTAAACAGGGTGAAACGGTGGAGGGGGTTAGACATGGGAAAGTTCGGTGGCGCTGATTTATTCTATATTTCAATTTGTTAAAACTCAAACATTTAATTGCTTGTACGTAGGTTGTTTGGTTAATTTTTCAGCGACACTCGTTTCGACGGAAATAAAACTCATTTCGTTAGTTTTGTTTTCGTCCACTTTCACATATCTGTTGGATAGAATTTTCCGGCATTATTTCGTCCCCTCCCGCCCTCTTCAGCCCTCCTGCGCCGTACCCCCAGCCCAAGCCCCACAATTTTTTTTTTATTTTCGTTTTTATGTCACATTAATTGATTTATATAGTCAGGCTGCGATTTTGTTATTTCATTGCTTGTAACGGGAATTCATTTAAATGAATTAATTATTTTTTGTTAACATTAGCCGCGCAATAAAATGGCTTATTTATTTCCCTGCCACCAGCCAACCATCTCCAAATCATTACCTTTTTAAAACGATTTCTTCCTAAATTATTGAAAAAAAATTCGAAATCACATTGCCGTAAAATTAACAAAAAATTTACCGCCTACTAAAATATTCCAGTTGCACAGGCTCCGAGTGAGAAATTGAAAAGGGGCGTGGGTCAATAAAAGAGTATGAATGAGAGGGAACGAGAGGGAACGAGAGGGAACGAGAGGGAACGAGATGGAAAGAAAGAGCGA
>NW_011948425.1:568119-572223 GCF_000503995.2 Ceratosolen solmsi marchali | reverse complement strand
GAGAGAGAGAGAGAGAGAGAGAGAAAGAGAGAGAGAGAGCGAACGGATGAGGCGCACGTTGCACTTTTTCAGGCTCGGTAAATTCGTTGAGTCATCCGCTGATGAAAGATCGACGGGGACGCGTATGAAATTTCGCCTACTGTTGAAAATTTTCCGTGTGCATATAAGCCATGCACGGTACTGCAATAATTCACATGTGGGGCCAACTTTGTTAAAAATAAATCGATTTTTATTACAGCCCAGCTTTTTTTCATTTTTCATTTGTAAACATATTCTTGAGCAGAATATAATAAATATACGCACAATTATAAATGAATCGATAATGAAATTTAAATAATCGCCAGTGTCTTGGAAAATTTTCTTTGAGAATCCATTATTAATAGACAAATGGAATTATATACAATAATATCAATTGTTGTGCGGACAAAGCCATGGAACATAAAATGACTTTCTTTTATCGTCCAATTATGGTTCAACGATATGCCAAAGATAAAATATTCACTCCTCATTCTTTGCTTTCAATTATATTTGTCATATATAAATTATAAATACATTGTAACGAAGCTCGAAATTAGATTATTTTGACTCGTAGATTTTTAAATGTGGCTGAATGTATTAAGATGTCACTTAATATAAAATTTATATAAATTAGGTGTAGATCGAGCAAGAATAATTGAAGAAAATGCTTTTTTCATATTATGTTAATCGTAGGATGAAACTTAATATAAAGAAATTGTATTAAGTTATGTATTTTAATATTGCCATATCCGCAGGAAGAAGAATTTCTTTTCGAATAATTTATTACGAGCGACGTAATGTCACTGTAGCTCATTGTGGCTAACTAACGGATAAGAAGATAAAATAGTTAAAAAAAAAAATTGTTTAAAAATCATTTCTTCAAGCTCGGTGATGCCTTTATCCATGATGAATTTTATAATTTTAATTACTTATTAATCTCTAAGTATCTTATAGTCAGAGCCCAAATTTTTGAAATTACTAATGCTTATCATTGATCGTTATCTCTCTCTCTCTCTCTCTCTCTCTCTTTCTCTGTCTCTATTTCTAAAAAATGAAAGGTATCAAGATTATATATAAAGAGAAGAAAAATACATATGGATGCAATAAGAGCATTATGATCACAATGAACAAATTTTGCATTATACGGTAAGATAAGAAAATTATGAATTTGAATACTTCATATCAAATACTCAATATTCCCTCTTTTTACATTGTTAAAACGATTGTAAAAGTCCTCCTTCTATGCTACCTCTCGTATCATATTATTCGTAGCGGAGAGGCGGTATATAAGATTGAAAAACTCTTGAAAAAGTCATGAAATGCTACATTAAAAATTGATCGGAAAGAAATTAAATGGACGCTTCACTCGTGCTATCAATAGCATTGCGCTTAATTTTCGAAAAAGCGGCATTGAATTATATTGTTTTTCGAGTAAAGCAGCTGGATAAAGGTAAAGAACGTAGTGGGGCGAGGGAGTGGCAGGAGGTTGAGAGAAGAGCCGTTTAATATCCTTGAAAATAAATTATAGAATTTTCCGAGGCATAATTTTATTCCATACAAACATGTCGAAATCGTCAAAAAGCCATAGATCGTTATATATTGTCTGAGCGGCCCTGGCGCCGGAAGGATCATCCTCGCGCTTGATTAAACACACTGCTAATTCGACAAACTCATACATCCTGGAGTAAGCTCGCGGCGAGCTGACGGCCGTGCAAACATGACGTGTGCGCCGGGGCTTCCGATGAAAATTTTCGATCACACTGTAAAAATGAAACTCTCCTCCTCAACGGGGCGCGCCTATCCCCGAGGAATGTGTGTGTGTGTGTGTGTGTGTGAGAGAGACAGAGAGAGAGAGAGAGAGAGAGTAAGAGGGAAGATAATTATTATTCACGACATTACGCCTCGAAAATTGAACGAGTCGATCGAGCGACGCTCCGACGCTGATTCCCTACACTATTTATATTTTATCTTTAGGCCCATTGCACATTGGCCATGGGCGTTTTAACAATAGGAACATATTGCACACAAGTCAATGAAAAACTATTAAAAACTATACTACGCGACGCATTTCCGTACGTCATTGTTCATCGCTGTGGCCACGTAACTTTTGTAAGCTCATTTTACTAAAATAATATTATAATGTCTCGGCAGTTCAGAAAATGACGACTCGCACTGTCTGGTGTCGGGTAATTATAATAGTTGGGCGTATCCCAAAATATTTAGGAATACTTTTCATTTCATTTTTCCATCGTGAGAAGCGCACGATTAAGCAAATATTATTAAACTCTTTGCTTTTGAGTTTATTCGTTTTTGCTGACTAAATATTTTAGTGAGGTGAATAGATTTGTTGACTAATCTGATATTTTGCCGCTGCAGATTTGTAAGTTTTAATTTGCAATGAAACTCTGACGTCACATTTATGAAGAGCGATTAATCATTAAATCCAAACTACGTTAGCATATCCGACATTGAGAAGGATATATATCTTAATAAATACGATTGTTACTGGTGACTAGAAGTAAAGAAAAACGAATAAAAAAGAAAGCAACATACTTTTCGTGTTTATACAACATAACTAGAAATTTCCTACAGTCACGCCATTTCTTAGAATTGAAAGCTCAAGTTCAATGTTTCAATCGTAACATACCATCTAAAATTAATTCAAGTATTTACAAAATATCATTTACTATTATAAGATGTGTTGCGTTGAAAGGAGTACTTCCGAGTACGCGCTCATCTCTATCCCTCCTCCCCCCCCCCTCTCTCTCTCTCTCTTAACATTCAGCAGCACGAAATTAACGCCCCACGCGACGTACGTTCATTCAATCCCCAGTATAGCAGTATATCCCCTTTCCCTGATTCGAACGTGTAACTCTACCATAAAACTTGACCCACTTCCCTGTCGCGTCGACTACAAAATAAACAAAAAGCGATGCAGCGGTCGGCGAAAGGAACAAAAAAGCAAAAAAACTTGAACTTGGTAGGGTTCGATCTGTTCGATTGGTCGGGAATATGTATGTCGCGGTCAGAGTGGCGAGTGCTGCTGGGTTGCTGGTCACCGACCGGAAAGAGACAGAGAGAGAGAGAGAGAGAGAGAGTGAGAGAGAGAGAGAGGGAGGGAGAGAAAGAGAGAGAGAGAGAGAGAAAAGATAAAGAGAAGATAAAGAGATTTCGTCATTTGGCTATTTAATTCGTTTGCGTTCGTCAAATTTGCTGGATCGTAAGACGTCGACGCCTACATTGCTGATGACAATGATGACAACGATGATGATAATGATAATGATGATGACAACGACGACGAAGACGACGACGGCGACGACGACGATGATGATGAGGATGACGACAACGACGTTAACGTTGACGATGACGACGACGGCGCGGGGTCGACGAGAAAGCATGGGGTAGAGAGGGGGTGAGCGTTACGACGCCTGGGTCGCGGGGGAGGTGCGCGTCCTCGACCATCGATTACGCGAGAAAGAGAGAAAGCTTGGGCTAAGTGCGCGCGCCTAGTCGTCCAGCCTGACGTAGGCGTGGCAACGCGTCGGCGCGACGGCGCCTTATTCGTTGAAAACTTTGCGCAAAAGCACCGCCCCCGCCGCACCGCGCTCGTTCGTTCGTTCGTTCGTTCGTTCGTTCGTTCGTTCGTTCGTTCGTTCGTTCGTTCGTTCGTTCGTTCGTTCGTTCGTTCGTTCGTTCGTTCGTTCGTTCGTTCGTTCGTTCGTTCGTTCGTTCGTTCGTTCGTTCGTTCGTTCGCTCGTTCGTTCCGACTCCACGACGACGCCGACTCTATGCCTGCCTTTGTGCGCGTGCGAGCACAGACACGCGCGCAGATGGACTTGACGAGCCGGAAGGTGGGAAAGACAGAAGAGGAGAAGATAGGCTACCCGCGAGTATGATAGAGAGAGAGAGAGAGAGAGAGAGAGAGAGAGAGAGAGAGAGAGAGAGAGAAAGCGAATGGAACGAAACAGCTCCAGCTCTCTACTTGCCGTGCGAAACTTTGGCTCGCGAGGTTGTTGTATGCGCGCGCGCGGGTCTGGGCGAACGGATGACGCTGCAACAGAAAGCGCGAGAGATGCATTGTAGGGA
>NW_011948425.1:566603-568099 GCF_000503995.2 Ceratosolen solmsi marchali | reverse complement strand
TTGCACTCGGAGCGATAATATAGCGATACAGTCGGTATAATTATTGCTTTCTAAATAGAGGAGTCGTATTGGGATGCTGGAATGCCGTGGAGATAAGAAGTTTAGCTTCGATAAGATGAACTTGGGTAGAAGAAAAGTTCACGGGTATATAAGCGGAGAGAAGGTTGAGAAAAATATTGTGGCTCAAGGACATTATGCATGATGCTTTGTGTTAATTAGCTTTTTCGACATTATTATCATCGTTATTAGCGTTATCGTTATTGTCGTAATCGTTTCATTACCATTGCCGGGATTATTTGTTTTTCGTTCATGGGTCACTCAATTCTTTCTGTGTATTTTCTGCTGTATTTTTTTGCGCATTAGGTAAGCGTATAACGTATATTGAAAGTTCGGTGATGAGAATTCATTAGGGAATTTATGTTCCTTGTAAATAAATCAGTTGCTGCTATTAATAAAGTGAATCGATACGAGAAAGGAAATTAAGTCGTTACGTTGCTCTGCCCGTTAAAGTAAGTTTACACAAAAGTGACAGAGAGAGAGAGAGAGAGAGAGAGAGAGAGAGAGAGAGAGAGACGCGAAGAGCTATCAGAATTGAATATAATAGAAGCCGAATGAAGAGGTGTGCTAGGAGGAGGAAAAAATAACAATGAACGTAATCCGACAAAATATGACATTGGTATAAAAGGTATATGCATGGGATTTGGAGGAGAGGGCGTTCGAAGATGTGCCGTCATTACGATAAAAACTCGTTCCTTTTTCAATGCTCGCTTACGGGTTGCACGCGGTTACTCGGTAAAGCCATCGAAATAGAGAGAGAGAGAGAGAGATAGATAGATAGATAGAGAGAGAGAGAGAGAGAGAGAGAGGAGAAAGCATGCAAAGGATGAACTACGAAGGAGGGACAAATTTCAGTAGCTACGAAATTGTCACTACCTCCGGGGCAAAGATGAAGTAGATTCGATCGGATATGGGGAGTTCGGCGGGAGGGGGGAGGGGGTAGAGAAAGAGCGAGATTATATTCTCGAGGTTCGATTTCCGGTCGCGGGCTCATTTTTTCGCTCCACTCGGTGAAATTCCCGCGCAATTTTTTTCACCCCATCCCTCCGTATTCCCCGCGAGGAATTGAAAAAGCTTGACGCGGAGTGGGACAGACGAGCGGGCGAGGGAAGAGGCTGCGAGGAAAGAGGAGAACCAATGCACGATACGATGCATATCGGAGCGAGTGCCGGCTATGGCGAAGCATTCGGTCTCGCTTTCAATTTTCGCGCTTTCTGGTCGAGACGCGAAGTTATTTCCGCTCGCGTCGCGCGCCACTCGCTCTTTGCCAAATCTCTCGCCGAACTTCAAATAAATGCACACTGTGTCACCTCTGCACACTCATCTATATATGTATATATATATATATATATATATATATATATATATGTATGTATCTTTCCTCCCCACACACACTCTCTCTCTCTCTCTCTCTCTCTCTCTCTCTCTCTCATTCTCTC
>NW_011948425.1:549799-566540 GCF_000503995.2 Ceratosolen solmsi marchali | reverse complement strand
TCTCGCTTTTTATTTCTCTCCCGTGGCTATTGACTCGCGAGCGCGTGCGCCTCTTTTCGGCGCGGCCCTGAATCGAGAGGATGAAAAGGATGTTTTGTTATGCCACGGAGGTGAAATCGAATTGAAATTTAGCGAGCTTCTTGTCGGTTACAATGACATCTCACTTTTCGTTAGAGCTCGTCCTCATTCTTTTTATTCACATCAAGTTTCTATACGTTTCATTTTTCAATTAAATGGATGCTTGATTTTTTTCACAACAAACTCTTCGAATTTCGATGAGATTTTTTAACGAAGGATGTATTATAAAGGTGGAAAGGAATCATGGAAAGGAAGATGACGGAATACATAAAGTTTTCATTCGTTCGCTCGCCAATGAATCATTTGTACTGAATTACAAAGACGCATTTCCCTAAGCTATGCTTCTTAACATTTCAGCAGACTGAATGTTTGTACGATAAATTTGATAATTATGATCTTAATGAGCTTAAAAAAAGTATTTTTAAAGTATTCGAGAAAATCAACGATAAGTAATTTTGAATAATGATTTCGTATTATCCTCGATATTATCCTCATCTTTAGGAAGTCACTTAAAAATATTCTGTAAAGACCATTCTTTTTCCTAATTCTGTAAATACCTGAAATTACAAATCAATTCGTTATTTCGTTTGTTTCTATTGTAGCACTTTTGAGTAGAAATAGATGAAATAAATTTTTTTCTCCTTTTTTTCTTCCTTTCAATACTATTCAATATTTAATTGTTTAAACTGTAATTATTGACAAAAATTCGTACCTACGTATTCATCGGCAATTACTTTTGTTTCGTGTAATTTCAGATATTTTTTTTTAATTGACACGAATTAGCAATAAATTACTGATGATTTTGATGTCGGTGTTTAGAATAAAGTAATTGTAAATATTTGTTTTAATTCTTTGAAATGTAGCGAAGAGCTACTAGACATTTCTTAACATCTTTAATTTAACGACAACTTGGAAGTTTACACATATTTAAATCGATGCGTTGCTTATGATTAATGATTTTTTAAATACACGCGACATCGTGCGATAAATTGAATATATTATTGCATCTTTCACAGGTACGGTATCCTGACAACCGATAACATATCAAAATTTGTGGTAATAGGTCACATTACTAAAGTAATTGATATTTGGATATATTTAATGAGCGTATGTCGGTAAAAGTAAATTTCTACGGTCTTCCAAATTAGAATTTGTAAACTCATAAATGGATTTACCAAACTCGCTGATGCGACTAAACATTCGATAATTAAAACAAGCTAATACATATATGGCCAAACGTCAGTAGGGCAGACTTTAAACGATATTACGGCCCAGTGTCCATCTTTTTTCATACGATTTTCGTCTTTTTTTTTTTTTTTTTACTATATCTATTTGCTCGACATATTGTTCGCTCGAGTGTCCCACTTGGACGAGAAGAGCGTGCCACGTTGCTTTTAAGCTCCCCGAACTCCTGTAGCCTTCAATTGATAAAAATGAGCTGAAAGGCAGCGGCCGAAGTGGCGCAACGGCAACCTTCCACTTTATTCACTCGTGTCGACATTACAAATGGATTTTCGGGTCGGGCGATTTGGGTTACTCGTTAAACAGTCGCGCGAGTGCATCGGGAGCGACATCATCCCCTGGTCCCCCTGGTCTCCACTGCTGGATTCGATTCCCGCTGATGCTACAGCTGATACACACGCACACGCGGATCATGCAAAAGCGATATATGCAGATTACACGAGTTTTGTTATGGGTCGCGGCGGCACGATGATGACGCCACTATTATTGTTCGCCGGTTCCGCGTCTCGTGTGCAAGTTTGTGTCTGCTTGATCATCGAAGTGGTCATTTGTCGGGACGAAAATTCATTGGTGGGCATAGGTTTTATTTTCGTCCCTCAACATTCGTCTCTCTTTGCTCATTCCTCGTTCTTTCATTTTTCTCCAAAGGCTCTCGGGCTCTGAAATACGATATTTCAGATTTCGGCGAGCGTTGCATTACCAACCTAATTCGATGGGTAGAGTCCCTTTTTACTTCATCACGACTCTCCCTTCAACTACCATCATTAACTTCTTATAAGTCTTGAAAGAACTCGAGACATTATTTTCAGAGCCGCGCAACTTTGTAAAATACCGATACATAACATGCTTTAATTGCTTCAAATTTAAATTATCCAAATACGGCCGAGTATTTGTTAAGAAATGCTAGTAATTTGCGATAGTTGTTTAAAAAATTTACGATAAAAATCGAAAGCCAAACGAGACTCTTAGTTTTTACAACTTTTTTAGCCATCTGTATATATTGAGAATTGTGTATATATATATATATATATATATATATATATATATATACACGTATATAAACAATGGCACTCTAAGTTTATTCAATATTCTCTTATATTAAATAATATGAAAAATTCTTCTTGTCGAACAAAGTTTTTTTTTTTTTTTTTTTTTTTTTTTGTAAAATTAAATAAAAAATGTATTGGATTGAAAAACCTTTATTTACAAACTTTAAAGTTTAAAGTTTAATGGCCGAAATTCGTTTTGTTTTCCATCAGATTTAAAAACAAAATATAAGAATACTCAATAATTTATTGAATATTGGCATTTTTCAGGGTACATTTGTCAAATACATAAAATCTTTTAGAAATATTTTTAGAAATTAATTAGAATTAGATAGTTATTGTTATATATTAATCCTCATTATCAAATAATAATTAAAATATAAATTTGTATATTTATTAATTGTCTCTTAATAGTATATATTAATATGATTTATTAATATGATTTATTCGTATGTCAAAAATATATTTCTTAGATGAATCTATATAATATCTTCACTATCTCAACGATCAAAGACTATAAATGAAAGGATAAACGTAAGCAGAACTATAATTTTTCTTCTAACTGGATTTGTCACCTTTCTTTTTTAGTCTTATAATCGGTCTTTTAATGGAATTAAATGGAGAATTAAATTTTAATATAATTCTTACATAATATTTTTTTTAAAAAGTTGGATGCTGTTAAAGTATAAATAAGATGAAACTTAAAAATTTTGAAATAATTAGATCTTAGACATTTATTTAGATTAAAAAGTGCAAATTTCTTTTTAATTATCATAGGATTTCCCGAAGCCATAGCGAACTATAATTTAATCAATACAATTACTAAATATTAAAAGAATATAAATATATCAATGATACAATGTTATTACGATTACATCAATATCAAGACAATATTACTTGATGTAAACTATTAACCTCTCAGAAATATCATATTTATAACGTACAAAGAAGAATCCTTTTTTTCTCAAAAGTTTCATTGAAGCGGCATTTTCTTTAAATTTGAAAGCAAAATATTTTTCAAGTTATATAAAGAACATTTTTGTAAATACTTTTATTTAATTAAATAATGTTATACAAAATACATTATTATATGCTATGAAAATGTAGTGAAATAAAAGTACTATACATTATACATTATATATATATATATATATATATATATACTTTTGTTTTTTCAAGTGTATTTTTTATTATAAATAGTTGCTTTTAACTTTTATTTCTACAAGATACATTATGAAATAATATGACAAATTACATAAACGTCTATACAATTTCTACTAATAAAAATATTTTATAAATCATATATAGTAGTGGCTAATGAAATAATCCATCTTTAAATTTTTTATGACGTTCGCTAATGTAGCATTGACTCTTAAAATTGTTCAATCTTGATTTTATTAATATTCAAAAGTATTTCAATAAAATCTGGTAAGTATATTTACTGGATCGTTTCAGCCACTTTAGTGCGTAACGTATTATTGTTGTTGTTTCACATACAGAATAAATATGCACTGCAATCTGCTAGATGAAAAAAAAGTTCCATAAATTTTTGAACATTTTTTAACTTTTAACATTTTAACATTTGAAACATGATAATATATGCATACAGTATTTAATTTCCGATACCGAAACTTAAAATTTACCAAGAATGTATAATTGAAGAAATAAGACTGATACGGATAAACAATGAATCGATAACTATTGAACTTTCCTAAAATACTGCGCTTATATTGTTAAAAACTTATTGTTCGTAATAATAACAAAGTTAATATAAAATAGTATATAAGTGAATATACTCGTATTGTTAACATCGAGAATACATTATTTTCATTATACCAAGTTTGTAATTTCGAAAGCTTATTAGTTTATTTTTATAAACATCGTCAATATATAAAGAGACGAAAGATTTAATTAAGAAAAAAAAAATAATTAATGCTATTATTAAGTTCAATAAAGCGAGAGGGTGATAATATTATCTTCTGTTCTGTCCGAATTTTATGCAGAAAAATTATAAATTGCAAGCTACCGCTCAACTGATTATAATTAGCGACTGTTTTGTGTTTCATAATTGAAAATAATTTTTTAAATGTAAGGTAAATGTATTGAGAAAATGCCAATGAACGTAGCCATGTATCTAAATAGTATTAACAAACATAAAAGCTATTGGTATGATAAAATTCACACCAATCCGCTTAATAATACGCACATGTGTTTTATTTATACAGATGTTTGTGCAATGATTTTCACGCTCCATAAGCCAAAATATACCAATTCATCAAGCAAATCGTCCATAACACAAGAGTATATATATATATATGTGTGTGTGTGTGTGTGTGTGTGTGTGTGTGTGTGTGTGTGTGTGTATGTACGCGCGCGTATTATTCTACACACTCGTGGTCAGTTTGATGTTAAAAAACCGAAGATGATGCTATAACTAATAAAGTGAAAGGCAATTTTTAGTTACACAAGCCTAACTTGATTTTAAGTAAACACCATCGACGATGCACATTTTTTAATCGAGCATGGTAAAATGGCTTTATCCAGCGGTGGAAAGTAAAAGCGATAACAATCGATCGGCTCCGTCGACAGGCTGTCTCTTTGTGAAATGCGAAATTTTTTTCAGCTCAAAGTATGCCATGCGCAAAAAAAAAAGCTCTGTGTCCTTCCATTCGGATTTAAAACTTTCGCTTTTTCGTTGATCGCCGAGCGATATCTGGCCCGCTTTTAGCTTCCATTCGCCTCCGCCTCCGCCGTACGCGCACCCAGCCACCCACCTACCCACCCAGACCCACACATTCACGCACGCACTCTCTCTCTCTCTCTCTCTCTCTATGCCTTGCACGAATGTTGAACCAGACACAGGTACACCACTTTTATTCCCGTACCCGGGGCATTTGACTCGGCGGCAGTTCTGCGTTGCCTGTGCACAAAATGCACACAGACACCTTACCGTAGGCGTTGTCGTGTGTCGGGCGCATTTACGAGCCGCACACAATAATCGGCACCTGTGTTTCTCATCTTCGCGCTTCTTCATGAGCATTGGTGAGCTTATCTCTCGATAAAGCTGACGTACTCCTCGACACTACGTGTACGAGTGTCTCGGGAGGGTCGCTTCTTTACCGATAATTATGTCATTTTATTCCCCGATCGTCGAGGTCGATTGCCGATCCGCTCTTTGATCTTTCCAATTGCTCCTATGGCTTTTCATATAAATCGCCGTCGCGTTAAGGCACGCCTAACGTTATTACGAAGCTCGAGTCGCTCTTTTTTCGTTTTGTGAAATAAGCCCGGAATTACTTGATTACAGGATAACTATAATCACACGGTTGTAGAATTACCACGAAACGCATGGCTAACTTTCATTATAAAATCTTTTGTATAAGATGTGTCTTTAATTATATAGTAATTAATTATAGATTACCGATTGACTATCTAGCGTATTATAATATTTATTGTAATGGTTTTATTTTAATGCATTGGTAAAGTTTTTTTTAACTTGATGTAATTAACATCAGACAAGGCATTGTTGCGTATTGTTTGAACTGGAATCGAAGTTTTCAATAGTGAGCCAGTATTTATTAATTAAAATTAAAAGATTAAATAATATTATAATATATAAAATAAGATTGATTAAAAGAGATAATTAAAAGAAGTTCGATTTAATTATAAATTTAGAAATTGTTCGATCGCATTGTTTTAAGTTCGTAGCTATTAAAGTTTCGGTAGCAGTGAAAGGACAAAGAGAATGTCATTTTTAAAATTATTAACATATGCATTTTTTTTCTTTTTTTTTCTCCATAAATTGCCGTTTTCCATTTTAACTGAATAATGTAAATAACTTTGTTATACTTAATAAAATGGTAATATCTAAATATATTTGAATATATGAGAAATTTGAGAGAATATGAGAAAATTGTTGCTACTTGCAAAAATTTATTATTTTTTAAGCAAAAGAAAGACATCGTTTCCATATATCTTTTAATGCGAATGGTTATTGTAATGGGAACTTGTAAAAATGTTTTTATTATTACTATTATTATTATTATTATTATTATTATTTTTATTTATTTTTTCTGTAAGGCATAAGTCAATGCCAAACACAAGTAACCTGAATTTTATGACTTTGAACACTTGGATCAATTCCATTCTAATCTAATATTTTAATCTTTATAGCACGAAAGATAATAAATACGGGATTCGATTAGTTTATTACCGATCACACTATTTGACCACTGATTTTCGAGTGAGATTTGAAAAAGTTATCGCTTAATAAAGAAACATAATTCAATGCAAATTGAGTTGCTATAATTGTCCATTGTGATGATGCATGAGCAGGAGATAGAAAAATACGTATCTCCAGGTCTTTGATATGTAAAACTTTATTGTACTCTGAGCACCTAATTTTTCCGCATCTGGCAGTTCCTTTCTTCTCAATTCTTTATCGAGAATCGAATTCACGAGCCGTCAGCTTGAAAAGTCAATAATCACGTTCGCCAGCAATAAATCCCTCGAATCAGCATGGACCTCTCGGTGCTTGGCAAAGGGAAAAACACAAACACGAGCCGCGCAGTGCCATAACGATAAAATAAAGTCACGGAAGAATTGCATGGGTGTAGTGGGGTAAAAAAGTAGCCTTCGGTCGCCCTGGCCTTTGGTATTCAAAGACCGCAGTCGGAAGCTCTTGCGGATTTATCATTACGTTGGAGCAAATATCGATCGGAGCGCGTTCCCGGCATCTTTGCCACGCCGTTCAATCGTGTTCCGGGCTCGTACGCGATCTAATGAGAAGTCAGTCACGTCGGGGACTCGTGAACTCTTTTCTGGCGTTGAAAAATTAGCCTTCTTATAAAAAGGTCCGTGGGGGCCGTCATGTCCGTCCAGCGGCGAGAAAGGGATAGGCGATGGATGGATGGATGGATGGACGGACAGACGGACGGACGGACGGACGGACGGACGTACGTACGGACGGATGAACGGTCGGTCGGTCGGTCGGAAGGGGGAAGGAAAGGAGGTGGAGATGGATGAGGGGGTGGTGATGGGGGTGGTGATGGGGGTGGTGGTGGTGGTGGTGGTGGTGGCGAGTGGGAACTTGCGAATACGCGAAAATCTGAAAGAAAAAAGAAGACAAATGAAGTTTGGTGGGATTGCGCGCGCGCGTGTGCGTGTGCGTGTTTGGGGCAGGGGGTGGTGGTGGTGGCCGAGAGAGAAAACCAAGCAACGTAAATACGAGCACACGTTGCTACGCGCCGTAAGCATCGCACCCCGGTCTTTTTACAAAGGGTGTCCCGAAAGTACGAGCCGAGGCCGCCCACCTCCGCGCTGCTCTCCGATGTAAAAAGGACCGAATGAATAAATTAGCCCTGGCTCTCTCTTGTGCGGGCGCGAGCTTCCGCGTGTACGGATGTGCGTGTGAGCTTGGTGTGCACGTACACAGACGAGGCGGGCCACGAGCGGACAAAATGAAAGTGGAGCCTGAGCGAGAAAGACGGAGCCGTGGATATAGAGCCGTGGGAGAAGGGTGGAAAGCTGTCAGTGCTGGGGATTGGCTCTCTCGCCATTTTGGCGAACGTGCGCCAAGCTGAGAAAGACACATGGAGCGAGGGAGAGAAGAGGAGATAGATAGATAGATAGATAGATAGATAGATAGATATATAGATAGATAGATAGATAGATAGATAGATAGATAGATAGATAGATAGATAGATAGATAGATAGATAGATAGATAGATAGATAGATAGATAGATAGATAGATAGATAGATAGATAGATAGATAGATAGATAGATAGATAGATAGATAGATAGATAGATAGATAGATAGATAGATAGATAGATAGATAGATAGATAGATAGATAGATAGATAGATAGATAGATAGAGATAGAGATAGAGATAGAGAGAGTGTGTGTGTGTGTGTGTGCGTGTGTGTGTGTGCGCGCGCGCGCGCGTGTGTGTGTAGGCACGGGTGTGTTGTTAGGTGAGCGAGTGAGAGAGAAAACACCCTTGGCGCGCCGTTAGGAAAATCCGCAGCAGGGAGCGACTCCGGAAACATCGTCCTGTCTCAAAAGGGCGAGCCTGCCTCGTGAGCGAGGGTGTCTCTAGCCATCTTCCCTTGACCCCTTCCCGCCTATCCTTCGCAAAAGCACTGGTGGTTCGTACTTCAATCCCTCCCAGCCTCCCACCTTCTCTCTCCCCACACGCACACTCAAAGGCTGCTCCCTATGTCTTTGACGCGCTTTAAGCGATCCTGTGGATCCTGCAGTATTTGTAAACAGGCATATGCTTCTACAGCTGTGCCCGCCTGATTATTTGGGAAAATTAACGAGCCTTGTTTTTAACCTGATGATTATGTTCATTCGAGATTTTTTTTAAATGGTCTAATTTAAACGAAAGCGGTCATTTTTCATTTTGATGGTAACATTTAGGATAATGTTAATTTAATGTTATTTTTTAAAAATTTTTTTAATGATATATTTATTATTTGTATTAATCGTGCTAGAAGCTCGGAGAATTATTTAGGGGAGGGGTGGTGTGGGGCGGGGGCCATTTCGAACTCTCTGGAATTTATAATTATAAATTAATGTAATTTCCCGATAATAATACAATCATTGGATTTTGTAAATATCTCGACAATCTCATTGGTAATCGCTTGGCTCTTCGTAACGACCTCATGACAATTATGAAGAATATTATTATTATCGATTTTCGTAGAACCTATCGAGTCTTGCTTCACCTACTGCTATTCTAATTTTAACTAAACAATTTTAATTTGATACATAAATCGTTAGAATGATAATCCGATCGATCCGAATCAATTTGCATCTTTTACAATTTTAAAATTTAAATATTCCAATTAGTCCGTAATAAAATTAGTTTGTTTTACGACTGACGTCCATTGCTGATCCAAATTTATCCACACGGTCCAACCGTCTTTTTTCATTCTCTTTATTATCTTATACTTGGTAATATCGAATAAAAGTATCACTTGCTGGATAATTTATAAGCAGTATCTTTAATAATCAATATTTCAAGCCGAAATTGGACTTTAATATTTTTAAAAAGATTCGTTAAAAAAAGAAAATTGCAATTTAGAATAATTTTCATGAAGAAATATCTTAAATTGGAGAAAGTGACGGAGTGAGAAGAAAATTATTAAATGATTAAATTAAAATTATCATTTTAGATCAGGTATTTCATTCGGATAGTATTTGGTGACTTATTTCATGCGTTAGTTAAACGGGAAAAATATTCGAATAAAAATTATTATTACAAAATATTTTTTAAAAACTTTAATGATTATTGCACTTTTTTTTTTACCTTATTATTATATAGAACTAAGCTTTTTGCGAGCACTATCTAATTATAAAGTAATGCAGGTTGTAGTGAAAAATTTCTTTTACATTTATAATGCAGAGTATGTTTGTAAAATTTAAAAACTTTGGCACATAATATTGTTAATAAATGGTAAGTTTTTCAAAAGTTTGAATAAGATATAATTTCACGTGCATCCTATATGGTTTTTATGCCAAGCCAATTATGCCAAACTATTGAAATATTTTCAGTAATTTTTCTCATACGGAAAATTGTGTATGCGTGTAGCATTTGTGTCTATTAGTTAATTGAAATAACATTATGTGTAGAAGCAGCCATAATACGAAATGTGCCAGATGCTGGTCCAGGCCAAGTATCGTATACACTGTACAATGTATTTACGTTTCTCCTGCAAATCTGGTGAAATTCAATTCTGAAAAAAATGGTGCTATCAAATTAAGCGTAATTCCCGTGGGTTTGAAAAAAGAAAAAGTCGTAGTGAATCTCGTGTAACGCGTATCGAACAAACCACTTTGAATACTGACATTCTTGGAGAAAAAAAAAATAATAATCTTCGGGACTAAATCGAGAGACTAACAAGGCTTTCGAAATCTGCCGCATTTAAAAGGAAAGGGCGAATGTGGCAAAGAGAGCGAATCATTTTGCGCAAAAGAGACTTGCTTAAGATGGGTGAAAGACAAGCAGATATTAGAGTGCTTGATTTTTCAGCTTTTCTCCTTTCAACTACACATTCACTTGACACTCCACTTTCTCTTGTTCCGCGCCCTTTAAATTGGAGAACGAAGAACGATGAGCGGTAGTTACGAAGATGGGAAAAATGACTTTGTCCAGGAAAACAAAGAGAAGTACCCTACGCGATGAACTGGTTCGTTTAATATCCAATTTCCGAGACGTCAATCCCTTAACAAATTACCGGTCATTTTTTCGCCTACCGAACTTTCCTCATTTTCCTTCGCTCACACGAGCGTATTTTCTTTTCTATTTATCCCTCTCGTCTCCGCTCCCTCCCATCCATAATCTCTCTCTCTCTCTCTCTCTCTCTCTCTCACTCTCACTCTCTCACTCTCACTCTCACTCTCTGTCTCTTACACTACTTCGAGCGACGATTACGAATTTTCCGTGACGTGCAAGGGAGGAGATCGGCAGGAGATGGTTGATAAAAAGAACGACTAAATAAAGAGGCGTATATGCGTTTACGTAGAGTACGTCGAGTGCGCGGCTGGCGTTTCTCGAATTCAACGTTTCAAAGAATGACGCACCACGTCGGCTAGGCACAGGTGATCCTCTTTGTTCACATTGGACGAGCGTTGAGGTGCATCCGCACGTGAAAATGCCAGTACACTGCAAAAAAAAAAAGATTTTTATCCATTCTAGAGTACCACTGGGTTGTGTACGTGCGTGCGTACGTGAGAGAGGTAGAGAGAGAGAGAGAGAGAGAGAGAGAGAGAGAGAGAAAGGGCGAGTAAAAAATGTGCCGTTGTAGCCAACTACGAGAGGTATAACATCGTTTGTGGTATTTTTATTTGCCGCGTGCGTTAGCGGTGGACTGACCAGTGCTCGGAAAAAAATGTTTGTAATAAGAGAGAGAGAGAGAGAGAGAGAGAGACAGAGAGAGACAGAGAGAGAGAGAGACAGAGAGAGAGAGAGACAGACAGACAGACAGACAGACAGACAGACATAGAGACAGAAAGATCGCACTTGGGTATCATTTACATTTCACAAAGGCGAAGGGAGATGTAACCTCTCTCTCTCTCTCTCTCTCTCTCTCTCTCTCTCTCTCTCTCTTACTTATTCTCTTTTTGGTTCTCTAGTAGAAAGAGTCGAGTCATTTGTTATTACTGATGAAGGCGCACAGTTCTTGATCTCACTAATGCTTTGGTAGATTTTATTTTAAACAACACGATTTTGACAATTTTAAATATAAAAATCTATTTACAAATTGAGAATTTTACGAATCGCTGTGTCTTTTCAACTGACGTTAGCCTACGTGATTTTCTTATATACAATTTGTTTACTAATAATTTGGACGACCGATAACACTTGACCAATGGTCTAAAGTCACCACAATATGACGGATAAGTGCTTGCATTTACATGCAATTATGTAGAATATTAAGTAAAATTCTGAAGCCCAAAGTACCTTTTTTAATATTTCAAAAGGCTCATCCACATCCTTTCCTGACTTTTTATTAAATTTTAAACGCCCAGAAAATGGCATATAATGTGTTACACCAAGCTGTTTAAAAGGTATACAATGCCGTAGGCTAGCGTTATTTGTATTTCTTATACATCACTTTGTGTTTATATAAATATTTAATGTCCGTACAATGTAGGACGTTAGATAAGAAATATTAGGGAAAATAAAAGATGAAAGAAAAATTCACCGCCATAAAATGCACTGCCGTATAACAACAACGACGACAACAACAACAACAACGACAACAACAACGACAACAACAACGACAACAACAACAGTAATTAATGATAATAATTTATAATACGTTTACGTTGCTATTTAACGTGGATGTTTTTCAGCATAAGATTGAATTTTTACAAACACAATTTTTTTGTCGGTTCCGCGAAAAAAAAAAAAAAAACCGAATAATGTGAAACTTAAAGTATCTTTTTCTATTATCGTGTCATCTTCTTTCTCAATCGTAATGCAATATCGTAATGCATTCTTAATCGGTCTTATTAATCGTAATAGCGTTAGCTCTCTTGGCTGTCCCCATGGACATAAACCAACATGGCCCCATGATGCACAGCAAAATAAATAAGTAGCGCAGGTTGGGGTATTAACAATTTGAGAAATTCGAGGCTTTGACGGTTAATCTTCTCGGCGTTATTGATATCGATAAGTCGCTTCGAAATGACAAAATTTGAAGCTCTCGTGGTCATCCGATCGAGCGCTAATGGATTTTTATGTTTTAAATTCTATTCGCTTCGTTCATTCAAAGTCCGTGGCAGCAAACTAAAATGTTTAACATGAAAAATCACGAAAGATCACGAAAGTTCACGAAGCCATCTAGCAAGCCAAAGAAGGGGATAGAAAAATTCACCGCGAACGAAGCTACGGATGTCACATGAATTTCATGGGCGATCGAACTCGAAAGGACTTGTCGCATAAATTACAAAACTCGCACTCACCGAGCATCTCGCTTTGTCAATGAAAATTCAGCCGTGGAAGAGAAAGTAAAGACTGCGTGGTACATAGCAATCTAGACTCGTTACAAGCGCTTGAAAGCACATCGTTCGTCGCGCTACGAACAAGCTCCTCTCATTAGCACGAAAATCCTCCGCTCCTCTAGGGTGTCTCTAAAGGAACGGAGGAATATCCTGGGGCGGGTGGTAGGGAACAGAAGATGATTTTCATCGCAGACTCGCTCGGGAGCCTGTTGAATCGTCAAATTGCGAGTGATAGCCGACGTGGACGTAGTCGTCGTCGATCCTCATCGTCGCCTTCCCTCCTCGAGCTTAATCCAAACGGCCGTCGCTCTCGTCGACCTGTCGCCTCATTTTCCCTCCTTTCTCCAGCTTTATTTAACGAAATATATGTGACGCGCCACTTGCCTTTAATCGACGGACATGTATAAAAGCGCACGAGGCTACGGAAGCGCTGCCCGGGTCCGTCGGGGGTGGTCGGAGCTGCCGCGAGGGAGATAAATCCGGGGCCGGGGGCAAAGGAGAATATAAAGAGCGAATGAGAGAGAGAGAGAGAGATAGAGAGAGAGAATGAGAGAGAGAGAGAGAGAGAGAGAATGATAAAATTGGAGTCCCCGGCACAAGTGGACCGTTCCTATCCGTCCTACGGCTTAATATAGCAGACGCGCAGGCTTGAATTCGAAGTACCTGCGTTTCGCGCCGAGACCTACGCGCCAAGGGCAGATAGCCGGGGATAAAGTATTATAGGGCATAAAGATCGGGCGGCTCTCGCGCAATTAAGCATTCAGCCTCTTTCGGGGGCTTAATCAGGGGAGCCTAGCCAGCATAGAGAGCGAGAGAGTGAGCGTGCGGTAGGGAGGCCCCCCTCGCGCAGTAGATAACAAATCATCGGCATTTCTCAAAATGGCCAGTTGTACCAGCCAACGCAATTACGTCGTGGCTCGAGTTCCTCTAACTCCTCGGCCGAGCCCGAGGCTTCCTTCTCGACATCCGTATGTAACGTCCGTAGCTTCTCGCAGGGGTAATGCTCGGGGAAGGCTCGGCCGCGTACTCTCCCTCCCTCCCCCCTTCCCTTTCCTCCCTCTACCTCTCCCAATCCTCGCCCTTTGTTCGCGAGAGTGCCGGAACGCATAAACACGAGCTCCAACCCCATCCATACGTTTCTCCCATGCATACGTACAAGACACACCCCAACTCGGGGTGCCGAGTGCTCTTTCGGCAAATATATTATTTACTTCAGCCCTCGCTTTCCTCCGGGTCTGCGTTTTATTTTTCTTTCCCTCCCTTCGTCGCTCGGTGGCCCGCCCGCTCGCTCTCCTGTTTTCGTTTATTTTCATTTTCACCGAGGGCGAGAGAGTAAACGCCGCCCCGTGCGACTGGCCACCGCCATCCCATTGCCGGGTTGAAGGTTGGGTGGGTGGTTGGGTGGTGGCGGCGCCGAAAGTTGCGGTGGTTCCAGGGGGCGGGGGGCAAAATAGTGGGCATGGGATTGGGGAGGGGGGTGGTGGGTGGTGGTGGGCATGGGATTGGGTACGCGAACGTTAAAATGGCGGTGAGCTTTGTGTCCCGAGGACGACGTCCTTAGACGCCTGATTATACTCGTGAGCCGTGTAGTCTCCGGGCGCTTTGTGCACTACGGGTGTGGTGGAGGATTTTTTGCTCTCCTCGGGAGGAACGAGATCGGGTTGGCCTCGTGACGAGGGTTAGTCGAGAGTCGCGCGGATTTATCGCCCCCGAGATACCGGAGCCTCGGTTAGCCCCGGGCTTTGCACCAGCTCCGCCTTTTTTCTTCTTTTGCTCAACTGAACTTTCTTTACCGGCACTTTTTGCGAGCTTTTATTTACGTGCAAATTGACGAATATGTTTACAGAATACGTATCCTTTGCTTGCCTTGAAACTTTAACCTCATTAGCCGGGTCTTTGATATTGATGTGGATTCAAATTAGAGTATTTCTCCACGATACGATGGCATTTTTCTTCTCCTTCATCATCATCTTCTTCTACTTTTTACATTCGGATTGCTTACTAAGCTTGGCGACCTGTATTCTAAGGATTTTTTTTTTTCGACTCTTTGTAAAACAGTGTATTGCAAAGCTTCGAGTTTTAGGTTGACAAAGACGTTTTTTGAGCATTGCGGCCCTCTCTTGCTACCAACGTGCTCTTTTAATATTATGTTTCATTCTCTTTCTCTCTCTCTCTCTCTCTCTCTCTCTCTCATTTCTTCTTTGCCTTTTCTTTGCTTTTGTTTTGTTTTTATTTTGTTTCTGTTTGTTTTGTATTTTTTTCTCTTTCATTTAGATCTTCAATTAGAATGTACGGTATGTTTATTTGATGATTTTGCAAAAACGATCCCCCGCCGAATATACTATAAATACATTAAAGAGTCGAATTTCGTATTGTAAGCGCATGATTTGAATGTAAACCAATATAAGTGTTTAACTATAAAATGTATATAAACAATTTGTAAATTCGTTTCCCATATAAATGCGGATTTGATAAATTAAAAATAAGCGTAGTCATTAGTTCATAAGTAATATCAACGTTAAACGCCGTATCTATCATATTTTATACAAAGTGCTTTCCAAAGCAATTTATCGTATAATATAATTTCGTATGTATTATTCGATGAAAAGTCCATTCATAATCATAGATTAAACACTCGATTTATAATGGTATTAGTAATTCTGCCAATTTAATATGCTCTTGGAATACTTCACGACGATATTTTCGGCATTTGAAGAGTTATTTTTGTTTTTTTATTTTTTTATTTTACCTAGACAATTATCGCGTCTCGACAAGTCTCGCGTTAAAATAGAAAATATATTATTTATTTTAGATATGAAAATGTCCGATATAGTCAACCAAGTCTAGATATTAAAGGTACTACAATACATAATAATCTATAGTACTCGATTCAGCAACAGTCGCATTTACCAATTGAACAATAATTTACAGCCAATGTTTCCACGGCTATATGATATCCAATACAATGAGCCGTTGCTCCTGCCAAAATCATCATCATCATCATCTCCACCACTATCAATGCAATTGTCCATCTTAAAGTATTTTACAATATCTTACATTATGCTTTATTTAGCATTTTCTTATGGCTTTGCTCTGAGAATGCAGAAGAATTCGACCGCGACAGGCCTATAAAGCTACTCGATTTAATCATTCAGCGCTTTAATGCATTTCCATAAGTGACATAGGTTTTTGCCCGATCGATGATAGATGATATGAGTGAGACAGAGAGAGAGAGAGAGAGAGAGAGAGAGAGAGAGAGAGAGAGAGAGAGAGAGAGAGAGAGAGTGAGAGAGAGAAAGAGAGCCATGTATTTTTCGTCACTCAATGTACGAGCAGCAGTAGCAGCAGCACACGTCCAAAGTAGTGCAATAATTAAATTAAAATAGTCAATTAATGGATATAATGGAATATAGTCGAATGACAATGTTAAAGCACAATATTCCGATAGGACGATAAAAGAAAAAAGCCAGTAGAAATGAAAATTGAATCATTGTATAAAATTTCAACCACAAACTCCGTGGATTATTTACGACGGCGTATCCTATCAATTTACGGGGACAAAGCGAACCGCGGCACAATTTATCGAAGTCCATTTCTCAGGGCGACTCACTCGATATTCCACCCACTCTGGCGCACTTTCTCTCTATCTCGGATCTTATGAAAGCCCCGGGGCAGCGGCACAAGCATAACGGAGAAGAAAGTAATAGCGCGGCCAGCCGATTTATTCGGCCACTGCGCGAGTTTGGCCAAGTTGAAAGTATCCAAGTTGAAAAATTATATCCGCCCTGGGCACACGCTGGCCCCGGAGTTTACTTTTGCGACGTCGACCAACCTGTCACTTTATCTCACTCCACCGCTCTT
>NW_011948425.1:537872-549763 GCF_000503995.2 Ceratosolen solmsi marchali | reverse complement strand
CCACAACCAGAGCGACCTAATTGTTCCTTGCGTCTGACGCGGGCGGCTCATTAATTTCCCTGGATTTTATCATGAAGCGCGGGCTAGAAGTGGGAGGGAGGGATGGACGAAGGGCTCCGTCATTTTATTTATTTGTTTGTTTGTTTGTTTGTTTGTTTGTTTGTTTGTTTTTTTTTGCCAAGGCCTTACGCGCGAGGAAGACAAACAACATACAATGCCATACATTTTGCCGTGCATTTGTCAGAGGACCAATCGTGGCTTTGTTCTCAGTTATCGGGCGAGTGGGTGAGAAAAAAAAGATGTTCGACACATCGATTTCTCCCATAATCGTCGGATATTCATTACCACATTCGTTATTATTCTTTCATAAGAGCGTCCATGTGACGATCTCGCGTTCTTGTCTTGAACAAGTCATCTGTCATCTTCTCGACCCAAGAATGCGTCTCGATTTCTTGCAGCATCCAGGGTGACGTTCAGCCGCCGCGAGACGAGCGTGTGAGATGCAGTCATTGGTTTGGGGTGGGGTGGGGTGGGGGGGGGGGGGGGGGGGGGGGGGGGGGGGGGGGGGGGGGAGGGGACAAGGGGGTGGATTGTCGGAGGCGGAGGGGATGAGATAGGGAGCAGGGATGGATGGCGGGAGGTTGCGTCACTTGGCGCACACAAACTGCCTCCAGCTCGGATAAAAAGTAGCCGAGACGCGGAGGTTAGATTAATGGTTGAGAAATGCAAATTGTTCGCGCGAGGAGAAGGAGAAGGGTCGACGCCGCCTTTTTGCTCGCTCGGCTTTCCCTCGACCCCCCGGGGGCCGTTTTTCCGTTTTTTTCCCGTTTCTTTTTTTCTTTTTTCTGTTTTTTCTTTTTCTTTTTTCCGTTTCTTTTCCCTCGCCGGCAATAGAGACACGCGCGCAGAAGGGCCGCCCGGATAGCGCGTGGAACCTCGTTCGCTCCAGCAAAAACTCCCTTAGAAATATATCGTAGGTCATTTCCCTTGCTAAACTCGCTGGAACGCGGGGCCGGGGGTTAAAAAAAATTACAGCGATCCCGTGGAAACTGCACTCCGTCGTTGGCCCCGTTCACCCTTGTTTCCTTCCCTACGCGCATCCATCCTATCACCCACCTACACCTATATCCACACCCATCCACCCACCCATCTATCCACACAAGCGAGTATGCCCCGTATCACCTCTTCTCCACCTCTCTCTCTCTCTCTCTCTCTCTCTCTCTCTCTCTCGTTCTCGCTTTAGCTCTCTAGCTCTCTGCATTCTCCTTTCTCTCGACGCATTGCAGCAGACCTCTTTTCGTCAGCTGTACGCATATGCGCGTGTTTAAGTGCGTGAGTCCTGTGTGCCTGAGTCTTTTGTTTATGTGTGTGCGCGTTTGCGCGTGTGCGCGTGTGTGCGTGCGTGTGGGCGCACGCGCGAGCTTCGCTTCTTCCTTCAACGATGCTTTATAGAGAGATTGGATGTAGCCGGCAAAGAAGCATAGGGGCATATATACATACATACATGCATATAAAGAGTAGACGTATGCACCGAGCTCCGTGTCGGTAATCCGGGTAAAGAGTAGAGCGGAGAAAAAACATTCCTGGGAGATGAATGCGTTTGAGAGGAGAGCCGTAGAAGAAGCGGCTCGTATCTCCCGTGCAAATGGAGTCGTCCGGGGTGTGTTGACAAAAGTAGCGGAGGAAAAAAATTCGCGTAACCGGGACAGCCGGACAGTGTGAAGCGGCATATAAAGGGCGGCCGATGGGTTTGTCGTTGCTTTCCATATTTATTTAAGGATGCGCGGATTAAGCGAGACCGATTTATCGAACGGGAGAGCATTCACTCTCGACTTTAATGGGTGCCCATGGGTTCGCGTACGCCTCAGCCTATTCACGGTATTCGCCTTCCCGCCATTTCTCGCCGTCTCGAGAGAGATCGGTAGGGTCGTTCTGATATCGTGGCTTCCTGCTATCTCTCGCGCTATCTTGATGCGGCAATGGCAATTGTATTTGTCGCTCGGCTAATCGCACCTTTCTACATGCACAGTGATACGAACATAGACGAACTAGTGGGGACGTGGATGGCGTCGAGCCAAGGTACGCTTTTGAATTTACTCATTATTGGCCGCCGCGGATCATGTTTCCGCAAAATCGCGTCTTCCCGCTCGATGATCGATAAGGATAAAATAAAAAAAAATCAAAAAAAATCTTTACTGCCTCTGGTATCGTTGGGCTAAAATTTGGTACCATCAAACGATTGCTTCGAAAATGCAATTGACAGCTCGGGGCTTAAATATCGTGACTCGCTACGGCAATTAATGATGGGCGTTATCTTAATTTAGGAGCTTTAAATAGTCCCTTCCAATTTTCGGGCAATTAGAGCACAGCTACGAGCGTGTGTTTTTTGTTTTTGTAAATTCCTTATAAAAATGTTAAAAGTGAAAATTAATTTTCAATTTCAGATATTAATTATGTATATAATTGTAAATGTATATTAATGCGAGGATAATGTTTCATTATGAATTTTAATCACGGCATATTTAGGAATTGCTAAGAGCTTTCAGCGTTATTTTTCACGTAAAATTATGTCGAGGTGCTTTAAAAGTATGTAAAATGTAAAAATTGGAAACACGTAATGAGAAATGGGAATCTGAATTTCTAATTTCTTCTGCACTCATTAAACAACACAATTACAGCCGATACTAGCACCTGTTAAAGTGAAAATTCATTATATATTCTTTGGCTGTAAATTTCCAATGGAAATTCAAATTTCCCACCGAGAGGAAAGTATGGTTTTCAGCTGGTATCAATTCTGTTAGACAACTTTGCATTTATAATTAAATTGTTTCTTAGATGCAATTCTAATGGCGATACACGAATCCGAACGAGATAACCAACGCCGCAAAAGGGCATTTCAAGCGCAAAGCTAAAAGGACTTTACGAACTTTTTCATCACAAAAGTCATTGGATAATGATATTCCCTTTGCGAAACAGCTTCTGATTAATTTCTTGGATCCTCGTCGCGCTCTAGCATGGAAAAGCGACTCCGATCCCACGTGTCTCTACTTATTAATGTCATTCAACATTGTTGTGATGAATATGCTGTAATGATAATTTAAGCCTTGGCTTATCGATTTTAGACGATTTGTTCGTTTGCGAGGATGTTGCAATGATAATATTTTGGTATTGCTGGTTAATATAGTCTGATAAGTAATTAGACGCGTAATTGCGTATGTTGAACGATATTTTAGAATGCATGTTAGATCTTTGTTATATAATATTGCGAATAGAGTTTATTAACGTAAAAATTCCTTTCCAAGTAGCGACGATAGTGTAAAAAGTAAATTTTCAACTAGTTTCGGAAAGAGATTTAACTTATTTAATTTACGATCGCATTGAACCTACATCCTCAATGTTTATTATCATCCATATATTAATATATAGTTAAAGAAAATGTTAGGAAAATTATGTAATTTCACAATAGGTGGTCAATTTTTTAATAAATATTGAATACACGTATTCCCGATTTTAATATCAAAATTTTCACATTCTTTTCGCAAAACTTTGTATCAAAGTTACGATCAAATGAAATAAAATCGTTTATCAGTAAATTCACCAATATAGACAAGGAAAATATATCACATATACTTTTTTTACTCGCCACAATAATTTAACTGATATTTCGATTATTGATATAAATACATTCTTATTGGTGTAAAGTGTAGAAATAAAAATATCTTCCCAGTCATTGATTACCAATATTATCCAGCATTCATTTGTATTTAATTATAGTAATGCATAAAAAAAAGGGCTGCATTGACAATCCTATTTCTCGAGAGAATTTTGCGAAATTTCATCGCGCAAAATACGATTAAAGAGAATATAGCGAATATAATATTCTACTTGCATTAATAACCTTCGTACGTGTGTACACTCCGTCACGCGACGCCAAGAAACTCATTCTCCGTATTTGTTATGCAATTTCCGCTCTCTTCAATTCTCTCTTATTTATTAATTAATAAGAATTTTTCGATGTATCGCAATTTGCGTAATTCGCGTACCGCTTTTCATCAGTTTCATGAACGATAAAAAGAAGATTGCGAAGAGGAGAAGAAGTTGACGTGGAGATAGAGAGAGAGAGAGAGAGAGAGAATGAGAGAGAGAGAATGAGAGAGAGAGAGAGAAGGGGAGATTGCGAGTACGGCAGGTAGTAGAAATAAAGAGGGAGAGGGGGGGAAAAAAAAAGAAAAAAAGATATAATTACTCAATTACGCTATTAATTGGACGTTAAGTAATTGCAAAAAGGACAAAAATTAGGAGCACTTTAATCAGGTTGTGAGATAGCGCTCGTACGAATAAAGCGCGCGTCTCTCTTTTCCATTACCATTTTAGGCGGAGCTCGCTCTCTTCGTACTTGAAAATGTCATTTGTACACACATGTGCACACGGACGCCGACGATGGGTAGGCGAGGTGAAAGAGGTATGTACGATTTTCCGCGGGCACAAAGAGCGCAGGGAAGAAAAAATTCGCGCTGCATCGTATCCGGTTGAAATAGTCGAGCATTACAATGCAAAGGAGTTAATGTATATGCGGTCGCCCGCATTTCGTAATTAGCGCGCTCCTTTAATCCACCTACCTGCTTAACATCCGTCGAGGATAAAGTACGACCAATGGGAGTGAGAAAGCGCAAGCGACACGTCGTATCGTATGTGTCCGAGTCTTTGGCCCCGAGACTTTGCCCGCGCAGGGATTCGCTACATAGGAAAAGATGCAATTTCATGCAGTTGGGCGGAGACTTTTCCGACTCCGACCCAATGTATAACGCCGGATAATGGTATCAGATGTACGCGCGCGCGCGCGTGTGTATGCACATAAGTATGGATATAAATATATATATATATATATATATATATATATATATATATATATGTATGTACATGAATATGTAGTTTTTCATCCTTTGTCCTTGCTGAGACACGAAAGGGAGCTACGCCGGCTTTTTTGCGCCAAGTATAGTTCCGTCTTCCTGCTTTATACGCCGTTAATGACGGCATTGGGGACCACGAGAGCAGTGTGTAATCGCAGGAATTACGACAGGCTTATTAAAAGGGAGTCGCCATTCGTTCGGCTGCATCCGTTTGAAAAATTGTGCCCGATTGTTCGAACAAGAGGTTTACTTTACGTCATCGTTATATACGTGTACATTCAAGGGTTTGTTTTGTTTTGTTTTTTTTTTTTAACGAGGGCTCGTTTATCTTCTTGGTTATGCCATATTACATGCTTAACTTGAAATTACGAGCAAAACTATTTATGGCTTTAATGTACGATCGCCTATTTAAAATACATAATCAACAAGTTTCACACATCAATTTTTCTTTATTTTTGCATAATTATTGGCAACGTATATATATTTATATATCTTTTTGTTTATGTGTGGGGAGTGGAGGTGGGGATTAATTGATACACATCCACGCCCTTCTATTGTATACTTTTCAATGTTACCTTTGAGGCCTTCGATTGATCGCTGAAGATTCGTTGCAACTTCGTACGAATAATTGAGCAAATGTCGCAGGAATTGTTACAGAAAAATCATAATACATTGGATTTTATTTTAAAATACATGCAGTTAGTTATATACATATGTGAAGCCATATTCCTATGTCCCGGGGGCAGCAACATTCTTAAGTAGAGCAAATTATTTAATGAATTTCGCGAATAAAATTCAGTGGCGGTTAAGATTTGTATATTAAAAAAAAAAAAAGACTACATAATGACGCGTAAAAAGGCACCAAGCAATTTAATAAAATGAACAAAAAAAAAAAAAAATGGGAATTCGACGAGAGACAATAGGAGATTAAAACAACGCGGTTGAAGAAAAATAACGCACACAAATACTTATTCAAAGCGCGAACATGTAAATTCCCGATGAAGTTAATGTTTCGCGCTCCCGAAGGACGTTGAGAGAAGAGAATCCGAGCATTCGTTCCATTTGCAAAGAAAACGAAAAAAAAAGCAAAAAAAGAATATTTTTAAAAAAATTAAAAGAAGCGATGGAGATGCCGGGAACGAGGGAAAAGGATATGAAAAAAGGTGAGAAATGCTGGGTGAAAGGTACAAAAATGAGTCGCGAGGTGGAAACTACGGACACTTATTTCCATTCGTTGGCTCACGAGCGGAACTCATGTCTCCTGGGATGTGTGAAGGGGGAGGGGCCAAGCTCATTTGTTACCCTCAATGTCCGGGGTACCTTAACCGGTACCTCCGTCTTTCTACGTGTGATAAACTGCGCCGGGGCCTCGGCAAAACCGATAAACTGCGCAATCAAGTGTTCTTCATATGGAAATATGTATATAGAAGGCTGGAGGGAGGAAAATGGAAAATCGTGTCCTAAGATTTTTGTGATGCAACTCATTTGGCGGTTAAAGTATGGATTTTAAGGGATAATTTTTTTTCCCCCTCCTGCGTAATAGCGCGTCGTTAATGAAAGGATTTGGTTTTCATAGATAAGGACGAGCTACGTCCGTCCTATAACATAAAAATTTTCAGATAAGCGATGAATGTTACGTGGAAGCGATTATTTTCAAGCGAACTAAAGAAATTCATTATGTTATAATAAATTGTTCGTTAAATATTGACTCCCATAGTTTTTTCGTCCCTTATAATTCAATTATTATGACAATTCGGAAATGAATAGATCCTACGGCGAGTATCCTAATCGTATGAACATAATATACTCCTTATATGCATTTAAAAGACTTATAAATTCAATATAAAATTACGAATATAAATATTAACGAACTTTTTAATTCTACGAATTTTTTAATTCTTCCTTCCTGTTTATTTATCGGGATGAAAAATAAAACTACGATATGAGGATAATTTTCCATGCCTATATATAATATTAATAATCGTATGATGTAATTAAATTTTTTATTATATATATATATAAAATCGAAATACAGAGCTTATAAATTTATTATAATACAGAATAGTGAAATCGAGAATTCTACTTTTTCTGATGAAAATCCCTTTGCTGAATCCAAATATTCAGATTTATTATCAATCTTATTGAGACTCTATTCTTTTTATCTATGATAGCTTGTTGAAAAAATATAAGTAAAGCCAATATTTTCTTATGAAGAATATTATTATTAAATCATAGTTATTTTTATTAGATCTATTAAATTGGTTACATTAATTATGTAAATATTTATAGAAAGTTGGTAAATGTATCAATAGTAATTGGAACTTCTAGTTTCAATCGAATATCGTATGTGCACAAAAAAAAAAAAAAAAAAAAAAAAAAAAAAAAAAAAAAAACAAGTAAAAAAAAAACAAAAAAATCGATATTATGAAAGCAGATTTGTTCATAATTCAAAAGTTAAGCATCTATCGAGCAAGAACAAAGTACTCATAGATTAAAGCACTTAACTTTCCACTTTAACTAAAAGTAAATACTGGCGTAGGCATGGAAAACAAAGTCGTCCAACTTTCAACTTGAACTAACAACAATCCCCTCGGCAAATCAGCGTCGATGCTCTCGAGTCTGAAAATGAAGATCCAGATTATTATTGTGCGCCTATCGTAGCATATTCAGGCGAAACTGTCAGATATGACGGGAGAGTCGCACAGGACTAAACAAAACCGAAGAGAGTCTCCGCCGAATCTATTCTAATCTATAACGGGCAATTTAAATTGTAGTCGCGCACTTAGGTACTCACTTACATACACACGCGAACGCCCTCAGGTATATATTTATAAACGTCAGTGTGCGGATACGTGCGTGCGTGCGTGAATGGGTGTGCGCGCGCGCGCGCGCGCGTGTGTGTGTGTGTGCGATGCGTGCGCGCGTGACATTGTGCTTTTGCGTAAGAGTGTGTATGTATTTGCGAGTACGCAGCCAATTTGGAATAAGCCCTTGGCCCGATGGGATACTGGAAAGGAGAAAGAGGAAAGGGAGTATATATGGAGTGGCCGTAGTTGTTGGGTTAAATGAATGTCCTGTCAGTACCAGCGGCTCCTTGCCAAGATCGCCGCCCGCTAATACGGCCCTCTCGCTTTTCTCCTTCCTTCTTTCATTCGGCCCCGCTCGAAGAGAATATTTACGAGGGTCGAAAAAATATCACCCTTATAGTAACGGCGACGGTGGGAGGGTTTGCGGACGAGGTTAAAGAGAGAATGAGTAAGAGAGAGAGAGAGAGAGAGAGAGAGAGAGAGAGAGAGAGAGTGAGAGTGTGTGTGTGTGTGTGTGCGTGTGTGCGCGTGCGAGAGGAAGGCAGGAGGAAGATAAAGGGGACTTCGATGACAAGGCCAAGAGGTGTTATTATTATCGGATACGTCCGCGCGATCTATGTGAAAACCGATTTTTCCAATTTACTCTCGAGGTCAAACGTAACCCGGGATTTGCTGATGTCGGCAACTACGAGTCTCGAGCGAAAGTCTAAAAAATGGTCGGACATATAACGTGGGATACCGTGAGTCTGGTATTCGTGACTCGCACGTGAATATAAAATCAGGATGTTAGAGGTGACCAAGTCGGTCGTTCATCGGGAACGAATCACGATAGATTTCTCCAAATGAATCGCTTTTCTTTTTAATTTAAGACAAAGGCCATTCGTTACGTGTCGTGTTCGCTACATTTCTTGGGTTGCTTATCTGCTCCTTAAAGGGCGTAGAATTTCACATTAACTAGACATTCGACAATGTTATATGCAATAGCTTGTGTTGTAGATAAGTTCTTCGACATTTTTGAATACCTTCTTTCATTTTTAATTGGTGCCGAATGTATTATGATGGATAGTTCTAATTAAGATATAAGATGATTGTAGAAGCGGCAAATGACGATTCGACGATGAAATTATTTTTTTCCAATGACAGTGCAGCGAAAAAGCTTGACTTTTGTTATTTTTCATGTTCACTTTATTTATACGTTTTCGGTTGAACGGAGATGGTAGTGGTGGCAGTTTTTTTTTTTTTTTTTTTTTAATTACTATTCACGGTAAACGATTAGCAATTAGTGAATTGTGTGGCGCTTGGAAGAATATAATTAGCCATTATACACCAGTCAACTAATGAAATTCGTTAAAATATTGTGCGTTAACGGCAATGGTCTTTAATTTAAAGAACAATCGCAAATGGAAAAGAGAAGGACTCGATACTCACGTACGCTCCTTGCTGGCATCCTCCAGGAATCGCCCGGTTGTTGTTGTTTTTTTGTCCTCTGAAGCGGCCCTCTTTTTTATTCAGTGGGCGTCCTTTCTTGTTCTTGGCTTTTTTGTTTTTTATTAACTCATTGGCCAACCCTTTGCCGTCCATACATGGCTAAACACTCGAGTGAATGCACGCATGCTCGGGTTACCTGGGTGTGCAAATATTTTTGTTTTGCTCTCTCGGTCGACGAGGAAATTTGAAAATCCCCCTTACGGATAAAATACGTTCCCTTCTTCCTCTGCATTTTTCCGTCGCTCTTTGTTACCTCTTGTATATCTCTCTCTCTCTCTCTCTCTCTCTCTCTCTTTCTCTCTCTCTTTCTCTGACTCTTTCATCCTAATAGATACGTGACTTCTTCAGTAGACGATGTAAACACATCGTTTGTTCCAACGTATTATAGTATTTATCGGTCGCTGCTTTAGTTTCGGCCTATAAATTATCCGTTCCTAAAGTGAAATACCTTTCGTTTAATGAAATCGATAACTTTGCGCTCGCTCTTGTATTTTTATAATGCATGATTAAGTTATAGACTGTTTAATAAAAGGTTTACTCTTTATAAATAAATTCACGTAACGCATGTTATGCAAATTATGTTTTCGTTGAGAGGAGGATAATTCTTGGCACTACATTGCCGAGATTAGAGAGAGATACGCAACAATGTATGAATAGAAATTTCCACCCAAACTTAACAATGAATAAATTTAACGAAATCTTACGTTGTGCTTTCTCTGAATTTAATTACAATTGCACATTCTGCTCGCGGAGAAACTTAGTCGATGGGAATACAAAAGTGATCCAGACGCGCTAAAAAAGTACTTACACTCTGCTGCGCTGTCGTGCGAAATCACGAAAAAGAAAAAAAGTAGACATTTTCAAACAGAGATAAAGCGTTAAATTCAAATAAGATATCGCAATGGTTAGCGGTAAGCTATATGTGCGAAAGAAGAGTGTAGAAAAAGTAACAAACAACGAAGGAGAGTAAGGTGAATGGATGATGGAGGAGAGAGAGAGAGAGAGAGAGAGAGAGAGAGAGAGAGAGAGAGGGATTGTAAAAACATACAAAGCCTCTCTCGTGCGCGAAGAGCGCATTTACGTAAGCGCTCCGCGTACAGTTCGAAGTGCTTTACTTTGCATATATTAGTACTATTCCTACGTGAACGTGTGTTGATCCGTTTGCGCGTGCCTAAGTGCGCGGCGCTGGGTTCGTGTGTGTTTGTGGGAACGGACATTTTGACATGAAGCATTACAGGGAAAGGTGTTTAACAGCGACGAAATGTGGAAAAAATAATGACTCGTAATGGACGTGAAATTGCTGGAAAGAGAAAAATTTTAAAACAAAAGCAATTTTTCAATATATTTAATATACATGATTATTGAGAACTGAGACGAATATTTAATTTAATCAGATGGAATATTTGCGTGCGTCGATCGTAAATATTCCTAAGATGCAATAATTAATAATAGTAATCCCCTCGTTTCGGTTTACTGGTGAAAGGATTTATTATCAGTTGGCTTGAAATAAGTCGATATAATTACGTCAAGCAAAGCACGTCGACAATAATCGTTTAACCGATTATTAATAATACACATCAATCATAAATTCACTGCGTAATAAACAATTTACTTCATAATCATCGCTTGATTACATTTGATAATATTAGCAAACTGATGTATGTTGTCCTTGGTCTTTACGTTTTCAATTCAATGCAACGAACTTTGTATTTATCAAGAAAAAGCTTCCATGACTGTCAGTATCAATAATAATATATAATTTATGCGTAAAACGAGCTCCTTGAGAACGAAATATCATATATTCAGAAATTTATACGAATGTGCTAATAAAATGTATATTCTTTTCTCTATTATAGTAGTAGCAGTAGTAGTAGTAGTAGTAGTAGTAGTAGGTAGTAGTAGGTAGTAGTAGTAGTAGTAGTAGTAGTAGTAGTAGTAGTAGTAGTAGTTGTAGTAGTAGTATTAGTAGTAGTAGCAGTAGTAGTAGTAGTTGATGTTGTTATTTTTCTTATTCTTCTTCTTATGATTAACACTATAATTTAGCATTATTTAATATATCGATGGATTATACGGCATGAAATATTTATCGAGATGATATCACACGATTTAACTTTTACGGGAAAAGCCTATTTGGTTTAGGAAATCGACAAGCCTAATGGAACGAGGGACGCTTGCATTTAAAATCTACCTTCAAACTCATAATGCAAATACGTTCGTATAAGTTCGCATCATTTAATAACAAATCTGGCCATTTCCGCTTATGCTGTAAATAAATAAGTTCTGGAAAGGAAAGTGCGAATGCAAGAAAGAAGGCGCTGCTACTCTTGGTTGGATGTAATGTATCACCGCGCAATGGAACAGAGAAAAAGTACGTGTGACGTATTATAGTAAAGATAACGAGAGTAAAGGGAAAAGGGGTGATACGCGACATATTTCAATAATAACGTTTTACAAAGCGAAAGCTCGGGGCTTGAAAGAAGAGCTTGGGCTTGCCGAAGATGCGAAGGGCACGAATCCGGGATCTAAAGTTCTCCGTCAGCCATGGCAAATGAGCGAATTGTAAGCCTCGGAAAGCCTGGTCCAGATAATGGTAGCTCACTCTACGGCGCGTCTCACGTATAAGTAAAGTAATATCAGTCAATTCCATTACGAGAATACCGTTCATCCCTCTCGCTCCTCCACCCCC
>NW_011948425.1:491955-537862 GCF_000503995.2 Ceratosolen solmsi marchali | reverse complement strand
CGAGTCGATTCTCGAGCTGCCGCGTTCAGGCCTGAAAACGCGAGGGTGGAGACCTGTAGACAGAGGGGCGCATCGCCTCTGCTCCCGGCATTGTATATTCGGAAGGGGTCGGCCCCGAGTCGACATGGCTGCGCGCCCACATAAGAGTCCAAAGGTCGCCAGGAGGACGGAGGCCGAGGGTCCGCGCGTGGGTGGACGTTCTCAAAAGAGAGATACGGGGGACTTTTTCCTTCTCTCCTTATGGCTGGGCAGAGGGTGGCCGAGGTCGAGAGAAAAGGACCGACGAGGATTGGTCGAGGCTCGGCCGCCCTCGAGGGGCTGCGTGCGGGGCTGTAGATCAAAATGTAGAATACGAACTCCTTCACTCGGAAAGTGAACGAGAGGGAGAGAGAGAGAGAGAGAATGAGGGTCCGACTGTCTACTGGAGACGAGGCGAACTTAATGAGAGGCCACTGTTATGAGGTTGTGACGCTGAGGCTCTTTCCACTCCCTCCTGCTAACACACGTGCGCACAAACATAGAAAGTCTTTCTCTCTCTCTCTCTCTCTTTCTCTCTCTCTCTCTCTCTCTCTCTCTCTCTCTATATATATATATATATATATATACATATATATCTTACTCCCTGTCCAATGTCCGTCGAGCCGTTTGAAAATTGAAAATTGTTTTAATTCTCCAGAGATTGAGAGAGAGAAAGAGAGAGAGCGAGAGAGAGAGAGCAAGAGAGGCAAAGTTGGAAAACGGAGAGAATGCCAAGGGGTTCAAGAGACTTTTTATCTACTAAGATGCGTGCAAAATTACTCGGGGAAGGAGGAAAATCATATTCCCCGATGGTTCGTGGACAAGGAGCTGATATATGTAGGGGCGAGGGGATGGATGCGTCGCTGCCCATCCCATTGTTTCCGTCTCTTCCCCAGAGTTTCATTTTAGTGTGAGTGCAGCTATCTTCACTTGCGCTTCGACAGTGGCGCGCAATTATTTTTGTCCAGCCTGAAACAAAATTTGGTCGCTCATAGCCGAGCCGTATATTACTAATGGACACCTGGATTTCGGTTACAATTATCGTTAAGTCGAACTTTCGCCGATAGATTGTGCAATGTATTTTATTTCAAAATTCTCTGTTGGATGCATTAAGTAATAAAACGCCATAATGGATAATTTTATTTGTCAATTTAATCGATCGTTTTAAAATTTATCCAAGCACGCGTTGTATACACGTGGAGCTAGTCCGACCATACAATTCCTATAAAAAGCTCATACACGTAATTAATTTAATTATCTATTGATTTCTAATACGCAAACGGATACTAAGAAGCATTCAGATGTGTGCTAACATTTCATAAAATATTTCATAATATTTCATACCGTAAAAGAATATCCTTCACTATATAAAGGAATATCTTGCAAATAGCCGTTATCGTTCAGTGGCATATCAAAGAAACATCAGTCTCTAATTTTAATTAGCAAGAATAATTTTTTTCATAAACTGTTATTGCATTAATAACGTTTTTATCAAAATATCTAATATTATTCAATACGTTGGCATGAATTTGCGTTTTCTTCCCAATGGACTCTTGCACTCGGAAAGTGCGTTCATTTACCCAATAGAGAAACGCCTCCTACTAACAATGAGTGCTCTATCATCGTACTCGTAATAATAAATATTTAATACGCACATCGATATCCAATCCAAAGTGGTCCAAATCCTTTTTCAAATCAGCTCGTCCTTTCCATATCTCTATCTCTCTCTCTCTCTCTCTCTCTCTCTCTATCCCTCCCTCTTTCATCCCTGACCGCTCGAGTTGGAGTATCGCGTTCATAATTACGGGTCCCCGCGGTACGCGGAACGTCGTTCCTCATATTTTTCCTGCACTGGCGGCCAAGCGCATTCATAAATCCAAGGACGAGTGCAGTTGCGCCGCTGGCAGGGAGATAACGGGTCGTGGCTCCTGCTTTCCTTTATATGTTTACGTGATGCAGCGCCATTTTCGTTTTCACCCTCGAAACACAAAATAACAAGAAGAAAAAAGGGTAAAAAAAGAATGAAAAAAAAAAATAAAACAGGAAAATGGGAGAAAAAAGTAATGAGAAGCGGACGCCTTTGCAGGCCTTTTCTATCGCCGTTGCTTGTCCCTTCATCGTGCTCACTCTTTCCTTCCTCAGGCCTAATTCTTGGATAAGGGCGGCTCCCGGATTCAACGCCATTTTGCCGAGCACCGCGGCAAAGGCCGAGGGAGCGAGTCCTCGCACTGTATTCATTGTAAATTGCTTTTTCTTCCCTGCGTAAATACTATCGAACGCAACGACTCGGGGCCGCTGTTCCCTCAACTCAAAGTACATTCTCTCCTCTCGCAGAGTGTCCTTGTGCGTCGTGGTTGGCCGGGGTAGCAGGGCTGGCGGGAGTCTACGGCTGTCTCCGAGTGTCCGCGGTAACGACCCGTAGGTCTTAGTATTCACGTGTGCACGCATACGTGGCTTTGAGGAGATGCGTGGGCTGAACAACGAGTACTAATTTAGGTAATTACATGTTCCGTGGCTCGGCTCGCCATTTTGCGTACGCGCTGATTTGCGTCGCGACATAACGAATGCAGATAATTTTACGTCTGCCCATTTTTTCCCAGCAATGTTTGCGATTAACCGGCCTCTCTGTACTTTGCATACTCTATCTGTCCCAGTCGTTTTCTATTTATTATCCCTATGACGCGACGAGGCGCTTCTCTCTCTCTCTCTCTCTCTCTCTCTCTCTCTCACTCTCACTCTCACTCTCACTCTCACTCTCACTCTCACTCTCACTCTCCCTCTCTCACTCGAGTCACGGATAACTGCTCGCTGAAAAAAAGTGCACGCTGCAGCGCCAAAGGAGAGGAATATTTTTGACACTGGGCCTTTTGTGGGTGGTTTTCGAGAATTCCGAGCGTTGCTGTCTGGTTTATTCGGCAGCACCGAGGGCAAACGCACGCGTGCGGCCGGACACTCGTCAAGTTTCAAATTTCGCGTAATATCGAAAAATAGATTTGCCCGTAATATTGGAAATTAAATTTCGCGATAAAAGGGAATACCCATATTGTAATTATTCAAGATTTGGCGCGTGTCTTTTGTAGGCGCTCGTCGCAAACGATTGGGAATTTTGAATTATTATTAAAATTTTTCGCCACTCACCTGCACTGCTCCCGATTAAGCTCATTATCAATCAATTTAGAGGCATTGAGTCTCGTGTTTTTGCTCACCGTTTAAATTTTATTTCGAATTATTACTCGGCCGACCTAGGAATATGAATGAACGAGCCTTCTGTTGAATAGGTCTTTTTCGGATAATCCGCGGCACCATTTTTTCTCCTTCATCCCTCTCCACCTCCAACCACCTTCCCCTCACACCGCCAACCACCGCGAAACACATGCTCGCACAAGGGTAAGTTTTTTTATTTATTTTTATTTATTTTTTTCGAACAGAAATGGTGCGAGCTTAAAATATCAGCATACTCGGCACGATTATCAGTTGGGAAACGTTACAATTTCAAATACAAAATGAATTTTTCCACTAGTTTATACGTGCCTCATATATTCATGTTGCTTCGCTCTATGCTTGCTAACTATCAATATTTCAAACAGTTTAAAAGATTCGTGAAATAAATACAATCGTAACGTAAAGTAATACTACTGTGCGCGGATATGTGTTTGAAATTCCATTCTGCGAATGCTCTGATCGTGCTTGAATTCCTTTGAAAATGGCCAATTTTGAAAGCCAAATAAAAGCTGATGCCCGAACATTCTTTGTAGCGGATAGATTTTGTTGTATGTAATTTTTCCGTGAATTTGTTTCCGAAAATTTTACCTTTTTATTTGTACCTGACCAATATAAGATTATATGGGTTATTGCATCTTATTATATTCTAGTGATAGATAATAAACAAAATTTTCTCAAACTTCTCTGCATATAATTTACTCTTCTGTTCGGTATTATTGTACTATCAATATCAATTACAAATTGCACGGTCGGTATTGTATATTATTTGTCATCGATTCCTCGCCAAATTGCTTTTACTTCGGTAAAATTAGTTCCTTAATATTCTTTGTTCTCCTATATAATCTGGTATCTTTCGTAAGTAGGCAACGATTTCCATACACGGCCGATCATAACCATAATTTGCACAATCAAAGACACCTCCATAATTTACAATAAAAATAAAATAAATAAGAAGAACAATAATTTTAACCAAGGAAGAGGCAAATGTATGAAATTTTTCGCGCCCGTAAATGAAGGTTTACTCGGGACGGCTGAATTCGTACGCCGTCGGATCATGGCGGCTGTTGCTAAGCACGACGTTGTACTTTTCATTCTCTGTCCTTCGCTTAATTTCATCAAAAAGAATCGTATTTTTTTAAATGGTAATTTGGTAATTGTAGAAATTTCGGGAGTACGAATTATTCATTGCATTAGTGAAAATTCGCAAGAATGTGAAATCAGCAAAAATAACGGTGCAAAAATCACGTTAACATTTATGAAAAATACATCGGTTAACCTCGTATTAACGTACTTTTGCAAAACTCTTTCGACAAAACAAGCGCAGAATGCGACTTTTAATCAAACTATTTATTTCGTTGAGCTATAATTAATTGCAATTTCTTGCTATTATGCATCGTTGCTCTAAATTGCTCTTTAATCAATTCATATTCCATAATATTCAAGTGCTTTTTCATTACAACTAAGCTCTCAGTATTTCGGCAATAGACCACGTAATAAGGTAAATACATATAATAAGTCGACTTGCCTTCCCATGTCTTACTATTTGCTTCTGCTCCGTACGTTATCGTACAACGAATAATAATGATTATCCTTTGTCCGAATGTCTGTCAAAAGTTCCGACCAACGTACATTCTCACAAAGCTGTCTTCGCCTCCTCACGAATAATCTCCGTAGGCCAAGTACCATTGGACTCAATTTAATTCGAAAAAAAAAAATATTAAGTAGGCCGTCGGAGACCCAAGGACTTTACCTACTCCCAACGAGGCAGAGAGAGAGAGAGAGAGAGAGAGAGAGAGAGAGAGAGAGAGAGAGACTCTTGTCACTTTGATCATGCGGTCTCTCTCCCCACCGCCATCGTGTTTCTGGCCTTGTACGCGAGTATGCGGGCAGTACAGGCAAGAGGCAGAATTAAAGGGAAAGGAGAGAGTAAAGAGTATTAGTCGCTTGCTATGATCCCATTTTGGAGTTTTATCGGTCGTCGAGCTGAAATGGACGCCCCATGTTATTCTGATTTCTTTAACGCGCGTGTGCGTGCGTACGTGCTTGGGCGAGCTTCGCGAGTTTCTAACCAGCGAGATTTTCATCCATTGCAGCTGACGGACACTGGATCTTATTTTGATACTGAAATTGAAAATTTGAAGCATAAGCCGAGTCGACCGTAGAGTTAATTTTTAAAATCTCGTAGAAAACAATGCAAAATACTATTCGAGCTTCTATTTGTGCACACATTTTTTTTAAACCTTTAACTTTGCCATGAAGCGCGGATCGTGCAAATTTTCACATTCACACTTTCGATTAATTATTTGGCGCAACTATTTAAGGGACGTACCGGTCACTTGTGTATTTGAAACTTTTTCAGCATCATCGGTGCTTTTCATGCAAAACTACATTATGATATGCATTTTTTCCAAAGAAACACTGAAACTATTCATAATGACTTTAAACGCTCTACGCTCATTGGTAAAATAATTATGAAATTAATTTGCTTCCGGCTCTCGGCTAAGAGGCCATTGCACTAGAGATTTTTAACGTATTGTCAGTGCGGAAACCTTTTAACACGCGAATTATAATAAAAATATTCTTGGCCGAATGAATGGGAGCTAGGCGCGTTTCAATCTCCCCCTGGAAGACTCGGTCCTTGCGCATTTCCATGGAAAAGAGAGAGAGAGAGAGAGAGAGAGAGAGAGAGAGAGAGAGCTGATGGTGGTGAGATGGAGGTGGGGTGGGGGATTGGATGGGTGGGGGGGGGGGGGGGGGGGGGATGGGGAGGGGGCTTAGGCGTCGAGGGACGGAGGCGCGGTGTGGAGGTAAAAAATTAATTTAATTCCGAGAACTTTCGTGGTGCTGAATTCCAGGGCCGATTTTAATTTCGATAATGCCTCGATGCGTCTGGCTGGACCAACGGCGAGACGACCAGGATCTTCGGGGGCCGCTGAAGCCCCGCGCCCAAAGATGGCCGACCCTCATTGTTGCGCCCACGAACGGAAGGGTTGCTCACCCCCGGTGCCCCGCAATATCCCGCCCCCCACGAGAACCCGGACTTTATCGCCGCTGTCTCCGCGCGATACTCGCGCTCCTCTCGCTCCTCCATTTCTTTATTGCGCATCGCTTTCATTCCGAATTGTTTCTTCGTGCCTCGGACTTAAAATAAAGGCACTGACTATTTTCATCCTACGTGGCGGAGATCCTCTATACGTATGTCATATATTTTCTTCGTTTTGCTAGGTTAACGACGTATACTTCCTATGATTCTTCATTTTTCTTTTTTCTTTTTTTCTTTTTTTTATCCAATATTCAGATGTCAGGAAGTGGTGTCTTGTAACTGTATTTGGCGCAATGTTTGAGAGAGAATTTTGCATCGTAAGATTTTCATGGGTCATTTGCTATTTATGGGATAACCTCGGAAGCGAATATATATCCTTCATCAACTATCTTCAAGTTAAGTGTGTTTCACTGTATATTAGTTGTGGCTCTATTGAGAATGTCGAAGCTAATTTATTTTTATTTTATTGACTATTTTGACTACCACGAAAAAAAAAAAAAAAAAAAAAAACAACGAAAAAAAAGAAGAAAAAAAGAAAAGCTAATTTCATTTACCAAAAGATTCAGCATTAAATATTCATACGAATTTAAATTTAAAATAGTATTACATACTTGTTGTGTGGGATAAATGTAGAAGTAACGTTGAACGATAATTTTATCTAGAATAGGTCAAATTTGTTTATATGAAATAAGGTAGACTTAACGGAAATTTCCATGCATTTTTTTTTAAAAGATTTTATGTCACGTATGACGCTCATTATCACAAATAAAGTCATTGTTTTCTAAACTGTCTGCTAAGGGTAATTTATTTTAGGTAATAATTCGATAAAATTAGCAACATTAAGAGCTCCTCGTTAAATCGATAATTAAAATCTTAGTTTAAATGTACGTTAATGGAATGGAGACGTTAATCGTAAACGGATTATTCAAGTTAAAGTAAGTTAAGCACGATCGTAAAAAAATCGCGCAAATTTTAAATTGGACACAAAATTTTCATGGAAATATATTGTTGCATTTATATATCGAAATAAATTTAATGATATAATAATGATGCCGTTTAAAGTCTGGAAATTCTCGTTTCATCATAAAGGACGAAAGGAGAAAATAAGAAATAAGCGACGCTCGAATGGATATTAAAAAATCGTGAAACTTCAATCGAAATATCGAAATAAGTGCATAAAACCGCTGCTCCGGTTGGATCAATTAATCAAACCATCGAAAAATTGAACGAGAAAGCCTATTGACAGGGAAAACACGAGATAGAAAATAAATTAAATTCAATATGCGAGTTCTTAGTGGTGTCGCGAGTCTCTGTCACTTTGGCTAATAAGCAAAAATGTTTCGATTCCAGAAGTCAGAAAAAAGCCGTTGCACTTGGGCTGAAAATTTTTATTCAGCCATATGTAATTAATAATTGTTATACGTAAGGAAAACGTTGACGAGCGTGTAAAGAAATTTCCCACCGATCCTAAATAATACGCCTTACATCTATATATTTAGCTTTTATAAATAATCGTTTTTGTTCTTAAAAATTGCAAAGCAAGGAAGCTCCAGCGCATTGTTTTTTGCGCGAAATTAAGCCCCGCAAAATTAGCTTAATGCAAATAAATAACGATTTACGTGTGCCGCCGACGTGGTCGTTCAAAATCATAAGCCGCGCGAAGAAGGAAAAAAGTGAATATAATTTTTTAAGTGCTACTCGTTAAATTTTATGTTAAAAGGTATCCCGATGTTGAAAAACTCCGATGTCGAATGCCCGTCGGATAACATTTTTTTTTTCCGCCTCGCCTTTTTTACCTCCTTCTTTTCGCTAAAGAGTCGTTAAAGCATTACGTAGACGTGGGATTTGCCATTTTTACAGCTACCAGCATAGCCTAACCAGCGATCGGATAAAAGTTTTCTAAAATCAAAGAAAAAAAAAAAAAAAAAAAAAAAAAAAAAAAAAAAAAAAAAAAAAAATCTGCCGATGAGATATCTCTACGTTCCTCGTCCTTGGTATTTATGTGTTTTTTCGTCAATGCGGCTTCTTGTTTAGCGGATATAATGCACTGCCTTCGCTATAATCTTCTAACGGATCGTTCATTTTTCCCTGTATGGATGTAATTAAAAGCACTTGGACTTGCGAAGCAGCAAAGTTTCCGATAATTTCATATCGTTTTGCCAGCCAGGTCAAAATAGTCCTCCCCAACGCTCTTTCCCGATGATTTTCGTCGTCGAATTTCCTGCGCCGCAATCACAAACGCTCTAATCGGCTACGAGTCTCACTCACCACTCACACTTGCAAACGCAGTTTGTTTGACTCGTAATCAAAAGCTAAATATGAGACAAAAGTGTAGGATGAGATATTGAAAAAAACAAAAAGGAAAAAAAAAAAAAAAAAAAACGATCGAGCGAGAAAAGTGTATGGCTTTGTAATCGAGAGGCGTCGAAGGAGAGTGAGATTTTGTGAGAGTACTGATAGGGAGAGGGTGCGGAGGTGGTGGGATTGATTCACTTTGACCATGAATCCTCGCAGCTATTGAGATCGTTATATATGCATAAAACAAAAAACAAAACAAAACAAAACAAAACAAAACAAAACAATACAAAACGGGCCAAAAAGAAAGAAAAAAAATAGGAAAATAAAGGTCTTTGTCGAGCTGGTGAATATAATAGGTCTGGAGGAAAGATATCGCAAAAATTAAGACCGACCGCTAGTCCCGACCCTACCACCATCGCCATCAATAAATAAAACCGATACGAGGGTAATAAGATTTTTTGCCATCGCCTCGATTTCGTTATCGCTGCTGCTCAATGCTACGAACGTACGATAGATTTCTTCCTTTATCGTTATCCACTATTTTCAGACTCCGTTCTGTTTGTGCGCGGATCCGTATTACGTACGATCGAGTAACTTGCAGTTATTCCACCCGAGTCCATTATCCATTCGATAACTTCTCGCTCGCTACGTAATTTTTTTGCTTATTCTCAACAAGTAGACACAAAATATCCAAATACATACATACATACATACATACATACATACATACATACATACATATATATATATATATATATATATATGTGCGTGTGTGTGTGTGTGTGTGTGCGTGTGCGTGTGTGTATGAAATTTTTCAATTATCTACACCTAAATGTCGCGCGAGTCACTCACAATATCCACGTCCGCCCCGACAAGACATAGCTTACCGTCTTATTACTAAAAGTTTAGCCTTCTCTATTTAAAGTCCGGCTATTTGATGAATTTTCATTAAACTTTAATGCACGCATTATTCGAGTATTCATAATACGATTCGAAAAAAGAACGCAGCATACATCTGTATTTCGAAGAGTCATTGCAACGCGTTACGATGAATTCTAGGGGCGCGGAACTGCAGCGACGGGAGCGCAAAGTCGAGGGTTTATTGAAATTGCAGGCATTCGAAAAAATTCTTTTGAAAATTTTCCTTCCTGTTTAGCGCAGCCGCACCCGTCCACCGTCGCGCCCGCATCCATTGTTTCGCCGCGCGAATTCACGTTCGTGCTTTTAATTAAAATTTAATATAGTGCTTAATTAAAGCTCCATTTTGCGCGAGCGGCTCGTTCGCCGTATAGTTTCATGAATATTTTCCCGGCACTCGGCGGAGCCTTCGAGTCCTCGTCCGCTACGCCCGACTCCGGAAAATCATGGACGCCGATGCGCCTCTTCCGCTCGTCTCGTTTTTCCGTTTTAACTCGGCGCCGTACTTGACGCACGAGACTAAAAAATTTCGCAGACTTCCGGTCCGGTGTTCGGTCGCGAGCACTTGGACCCCACGTCCTCGTCTACGTCTACGTCCGTTCGGGACTTCACTTCGTCTTACCATTATGCAATGGTCTCTTAGCGGACGCCTGTCCATTTTGGTCCCCCGGAACCTCTCGCCGACCTTACGACCAATCATTGCGCTTTATTTCAATTGCTATGTTTGGTAAGTTTTTCTTAAAGAACTCTCAACGACTCTCAACGACTCTCAACCACTCTCAACTGCTCAACGACTAGGCACAATTTATCATCAAGATAATTCTAGAGCAATTGTATTGTCTAAGTACTATTGGCTTTCAAATATAAAGCTACAAGGCTACACTACCTACTACAACTATTCCTATTTTTCTGATACTTTGCATTTGGCAAATATTACCTTATCAAATCAGATGATACATACTTTGTTTTCCTTTTCGTGTATTTAACGATTCAATTGTAAATAGGAAAAAATTTCTCGATTGCCTATGTTTAATTATAATTCAACACAAATCAACAATATCAATGCATTATGAATGGCAGAGAATATTTAGCCTTTAAATACGAGCGGCGAATTATTCGAATTGGCCGGAAAAAAAACAAATATGCGAATATAATCATATATTTATTTATTAATTTACCATTCAACAGGTGTGGAGTTATTTATTCAATAATATAATCAATGCATACTTGATGGCCAGTGGGAAAAATTGTACGAAAGAGCCTTCAATATGTGCGCACACATCCGTTAATCAATCCATTTTCATTGCTGATAAAATGTAATTCGTAGTAACACTCGGAAAATCTTTTTCCGATAAATCACGCGTGCCGCCGCAGCCTCCGCGTGCACACATCAGTTGAGGTAAAAGTGAAAATATGAAAAAATGCAACACGAAAAATAAGCATTGATTGGCCGTGGCGGGCTGTTATTATCCTTGTTTGGCGCGGGGGTGGGTGGGGATGGGGGTGGGGATGGAGGGGGCCGGCCTCGGCTCCTCTCGCTCGCACTCATTCGTAACCCCGATCGAGACCGAGAGTGAATCGAACTTTCGATGAACGACGCGCGGGGCGTGAAAAAAAAAAAAAAAAAAAAAAAAAAAAAAAAAAAAAATAAAAAATAAAAAATAAAATTAAAAAAGAAGTGACAGGATGTAGCATTGTTTTCGTCACCAACAGGCAAAAACTACGCGGGGATTCCGACGAAAAATAAAAATAACAAACGCACGTGCCAAGGCCGAGGAATTATGGCGATGGTCATACATACACGGATACATACACGGCCAATCGGACCGCAATTAATAACGTTTTGCTCTACTTTCCGGAGCGGGGGACAACTAGACGCGCGCCTCGTCGGAAAATTGTTCACGTCCCATTATTGCTAATGTGGCCACTGGAGTTTCCTTTTTCACAATCGCCAGTTGAGACAAAGTCTTTGGATTTGCCTGTAATCGCTAATCGTCCTCCCTGCGTTCGAGGCATACACAAAAACCCCGGCGCACACGTACACGCGCCCGCGCTCATACTCATACGTAACTGTCATGTGCACGAAGCGCTAATTGATAATTAAAATATCGCACCGCGTTCGCCGCTGACTTTCCGATGCGTTATGCAGCAATATCGGCTCGTTTATTATTAGCGAATTATTGTTTATTTAGACGTGAATTTATATTTCCTGATAACAATTTTGTCAAACTGTTGCTTCGGATAATCGTTGCATTTGAATATCAGGCCAGTTACAGGTCATATTTTGGTTACGCATGTGGTCAAGTAATTTATTGATCAGCAATGATTGGCCAACTTTTTCAGACCACTTTCATTCATAAATACGCTCAAGTTGTACACGTGTTTACAGATTATCCAGCACTCTCACTTTTTATTATAATTAACTTAAGCGCACAATAATAAATAAAACGCTTAGCTTGTTATAATCCGTGGAATAATTTAAATAGCCCCTTTAGTATTGTTGAATACATGATAATACGATAAGATTATTAATTACATGATTACAATCCGTTCATCGACCCTACTTTTTTCTTTGCCTTTTTTTCGTTATAATATTGAAATCATTAGCGTTCGCTTTTATTCTTTGCTTACTCTCCAAATAATACTTAACCAGAACAGCTCCATGCTACTTCATTACTTGTATAAATAATTGTATAATCAATAATTGACCGCTTACTACTTGAAAATCTAAGTGGATCGTTGGATCTCCAGTACGGATATCGAAATTTCGCACACGTAATGATCCAACCGCACGTAAACGCACACGCAAAGCCTGCGAACGACGCAGCATCGTAATATCACAATATGTAAGCCCGAGGTTCGGCACGGTAACGACACTCCTCCGAGGCGTCTCGAGTCAACTGTACGTAGGGATACCTGAGGTGTGCACAGGTTGTCTCGGTCCGGCGACATCGTGGGACCGAAAGACAGAGCGCGACGTCTGCGGCGGCCAATGGAGCCCCTCGGACCAGCAAAACCAGTTCCTGCACGAGGATGCAGGTACAGCAGGCTTAAAAGGCCTCGTTTCGTCTTTCAAATATTAATGCCCATCACTATTATTGCCCATTGTACCTTCGTGCATCCTTTGAGATAAGATTCGAGTGCGGAGGCTGCGTTCGCTTAGGATTCACAGCCATTCGACGATCGCCGCTCTCGCAAGTCTCTCGAGGGGCGGGGGGGGGGCGGCTTGCAGCAGTGATGGCTCCCTAACAATTTGCCGGAGGGGGAGTGGGGTGGCAATGGTGGGGGAGCTCGGGATTGTTTCGTGCGTTCGAGGATAAACGTTGACCCATCATGCAGTAGCGTTACTATTCTATATATATATTCTTGGATCTATTATTATTGGACGAGGGACGATCTCGGTACGGCACAAGTAAAATCGAGAAATTATTAGCAAATAAATATTGAATAATAGCTTGGATTATTATTTGGATGATTAGTATTAATATGATTAGTCGTCGTGGCCAAAATGTACGTATGCACTGGTCTGCGTAAGAAATGCTACAAAAGCTGAAGAAATGTAATTTTAACAATACTTTTCTCTCTCTCTCTCTCTCTCTCTCTCTCTCTCTCTCTCTCTGTAATTATTCCCTGCAAATTAAACACACGAATTCTTCTTTTTTTTTTGTTTTTCGTTATTCGTTTGTTGCTTTGTAGAGTGTTGCATCTCGATACACGTAGTTGACGTAATAATTTGTACAATCGTGAGTTTAACTAGAGTTTGCATAGTGCGACCGGCCACGTATCTATCCGACCTATCACGATGCGTTTAATACTTTACGCAACTTTCCGCATAATCGTTTGCCTCCCCGCTATTTTAACGCCTAGTAACTTTGTTTGTTGTGGAATGCGGCAAGCTCAGGGCAAATATGAGGGGCCAAAAGTGCAATGCACACTTGCAAAGCAAATATTTGGGAAAAACTTGAATGTCCTTAAAGACCGATGATCATCGAATGCTCAATCGATCGATTGCAAGAGATTGCAAGTGAGAGCAGTCATTGGAGAAGGACCGATCGCATTTAAAAAAAGCTATGAAAATAAACGACCACGGGATAACAGGACACCCGGCACTGTTCCTTTACAGCAAAACGTCCTAAATCGCAGCTGCGGAGGCGATGTGGAGCATAACATGTGCTCGACACTTTGCGTATTCGGGAGTTAGATCGTGACCGGAGTTTTCCTCTTCATTCTCCAAAATTTTTGTCCCATAAGACTCGTCGAGTCGAATATACCTGTCGTACGTCTGCCTATACGCGGATACCGCGTGTCCAGGAGTTTTACATCCATCTCCAACCGCATAATCTTGCCCCGGCATACGAACGACCTAGGAGGCAGAAAAAATAGAAGATGGAGCTCACCCGCGCCTTATCGCCTCCCGAGATACCGGCCGTTTTTTCTTTCACACAGAGGATTAGGCTTGGTGGGAGAGCGGCGGCAAGGCGGAGCGGGAAAAAAGAGGACAGCAGGGCCGCGCGGCAATATAGCCGAGACATTGGAGCGCGGCTGCGAGGGAGGCGTCCCGTCGCCCCGTGGGTGGGGGAGCCGGAGCTCGGTAATGGCGCCGCGCCGGCAACTTTTTACCAGCGGACCCTATGCTTTTTTCCTCGGCCCGGCATCTTCTTGTCAGCTAGAGGCGCGCGCGCCGCCGCCTACTCCTACTCGACCGGCCCCACCCCCGCCCGTCATTTTTTAGCAGCCCATATTTGTAGTCGGTTAATAAATCAAGGATTATTTGCATTATTTGAATTTTTAAGAGATTTGCGTTGGAGTTATTGACGCGCGATGCGTTCACGTTCGGTCGGGCGATTGCTAAAAACCATTACTCGATAGTTTCCACGGGAGAAGAACATTACGACCCCATCGCACACTGCATCGCCTCACACTGGCCAACGGATTATGTTCTCTCTCTCGCTCTCTCAACAATCGTTTTGGTTTAGCCATAATGCGGTCGTTCGATCGCGTTAGGCGTGGATGTTAAACGTTTACTACCTAAAGTCTTTTAATTTATTAAGGAAGCTATGTATTTTTTTATTTAAACAATGACAATATTTTATTCTGTTAATCCACAAGTATCTTGTAGTTTCATTTACATATATATACATATATATATTAAAAGGTAGAAAATGAACCAAAAAAGGCAAAAAAAAAAGAGAGATTTACTTGTAAAATAGTTGATAGATGTAAATAAGTTGTCGTTAGTATGTAAACATTGCCGAGAAATAATTTAAAACGTGCTATGTCAATTTTTAATTTTAAGTCCTTATCTATAGTAGGAATAAAAGAAGTTTGGTATGGGAGTTTAAATCATAAACAATTTATTATTTTGGCATATGACTATTATATTAAAATAGCCTTTGGTTTAATTAGCAATAACTGCTAGATTATTATACGAGGTACAACTTTTTTCGCAATTAAAGGAGAAATGTCAAGATATTCTTCGAAGAAAGGAATGCTTTTTTTTGAAAAAGAAGAAGAAGGAAGAGCCTTTTCGATGCCTTTTCCTTGCTGGGAGTATAGGCATTTTTCACGCGTCATTGCTCTTGTCTCTCACCATGCGATTCTAAATTACAAAAAAAAAAAAAAAAAAAAAAAAAAAAAAAAAATAATAAAAACAGTGATTAACTACTTTGTTGAAAGCTCTTTCGGAGAATAATCTCAAATTATTTTTATGCGAGAAAATTTTACTCATGATATTGATGCTTTGAAAGCTTCTTTTATACATCCAGTAATGGTCTTGACATATGCTAATTGATTTATTCGTGCTAATACACAATAATTGTTTTGTCATTTATAAAATCACTTACAATACCGACCACTGTAAATATTGACTCACGCACACACTTGCGCTACATCTATATAAAATTTAAATTAAGCGCTGTAAAAAAATCGAGATTATTTTGTCGTGAAATGAAAATAGCGTCAATCAACTCTTAAACCTACGACACATTCAAAGCCATTAAGCTCTAATATTCCGATAATTTTTATACATAAATAATTTATCATGAATAATTAATTTAACCATTCGCTGTATAATATCTAATTAATCGATGGGCATGCGAAGTTTCCTACATTACTAACAAGCGCATTCGAGCTCAATAATAAATGAACCGCAAATCACTAGGCATTGCGATATTCGAGTAAGTACATTCAATATTTTATACAGTATTTAACTTTTGTCTATAAAATATCATTTTAAAATCAATAAGCGATTAAATTGATGTAATTCGAAGCACCGAAGCTCGAATAAATAAAAAGACTTGCAATTAATGTCAATGGACATTTCAAAAACACTTCCACTCTCGACTCGACGATAATAGTTGAAAAGTGCACGGCCGAGGACATTAATTGGCTGTGCGAATAGGAAGATATGGAGTTTCGCAAGGTGCCGGACTCGTAGAGACAACTTGGTGCGTGTCGGCCAAGTTTTCACGGTCGCGGGCGTACGAAGGTAACACGGAACGGTTGCCTAATGCGATTGGCGCCTCCCTTTATTAGACCACATTAAAGAGGAGGTGCGATGGTCGCACGTTGGACGCTACGCTACCATATGGGCGCTTGTCATCTAAACGACCACAACGTTGCGCTAATATTACGCTTGGCCGTCTATTTTCAAGATGTTGTGAAATAGGTTCCAAGGACGATGTGCGTTGGAGTCGCTCGAGTCCTTGGAGAGTCGTGCATAAGTCACTCGACGTTGCCGAGGCATCGATTTAACTTTATGGACGTGCTTTTTATTTTCCTCCGACCTCGCTATTCCGCACGTATTTTTCTCCACTTTTCCACGATTTCAATGATCAATTCTAAAATATTCGTTTAAAATATCAACTTAGTTTTATCGTATTTTGTCTTATTTCGTTATTTAAAAAATATTATTGCGTTATTGCGTTGAAAATAGCGAATTTTTGCAACGTTATAACTTGATTTAAAAATTGTACTTAATTACATTGTAAAGATTATATTATTTTAATTTTTATCACCGTTTCATTGAAGTTCAATAGCTTTATCTTCGATTATAAATATATGTAAATATGAAATAAAAGGATGAAATAAATCTTCAGTAGCTATCGAGCTGTCACATTTATCAATAATTATGTAATATTTGAGTTTCCTCTTCGTAAATCTTTATCTATTTGGATAAATTTTTATACCTTAATCGTTATTTATAGAATAAGCAGTAGAAACATCGTGCCAAACAAAGAATACAAAATATAATGATTGTACAAATAAATATATTTATTTACCTTTAAGAGAATGCAAGGATAATTCATTGGAGGCAATGAATGAATAATTCCAAGGCCATATTATAATAATATATCATGTGCTATCACAGTTCGGAACAAGTTTTATAAAGAAGAATAATGAAGATAATACAAGGTAAGTAAATGAATATATATATATATATATATATATATATATATATATATATATATATAAGTAATATTTAATTATATTTTCATGCATAATTAAATTTATTACGTTTGGAATTTCTTTCAAATTAAGTGAAAATGAAATTTTTTTAATAAAAAAAACAATAAGAAGTTAAACATAATAACGTTGATTTTATTTTATCATGGTTTTCAATTATCCATAATTCTAAAGTATTTTAAACATAATATTATGCCGTGTTTCCACCTAATTGCAATTAATAATGGCTAAAGTAATGAGTAACAACAATAATGTATTATAACAATTATAAACTACATATTGTAGAGTTGCAGAATAATTTGTAATAAATAGCCCTCGAGTAGAGGAATAAAAGTTTTCGAGCGCGTAATATCGACGATGCCAAATATAAAGGAAATTTTCCATCAAGTATAGGTTACAAATAAAAATCAATCGTATATTAGAATCTAAACGCTAACATTCACATACATACTCCACTGATCACCAACATCTGTGGCTAAATCTAACTTCTCCCATCTGTTGGACCATAAAACACGCGAGATATTTTATGAGCTCCATTTTAGTAAAATGATATTCAATCGAATAACTTGTCGACAAACATTAAAGCCAATCGCCATTAATTGGCGAAGATAAACAACGACCGGCGTGATTGCGCTCTCCTAGTGTGGAGATTGAAAGCTGCTCGTACAAATGGTCCAATGACAGAGTGGGTGAGTGAGTGGGTGAGTGAGCGAGAGAGAGAGAGAGAGAGAGAGAGAGAGAGAGTCGATTGGCCAATGCCGATTGGCGGACTAATGATTCGCCAAGCGCATAATCGGCTACGGGATCTTGTGGTAAATTAAAGACAGCCGGCGCAATCTCACGCAATGTTTGACCCATTGGTGGACGATTTCACCTAGTGCTGATGGGTGGGAGGGAAGGTGCGCCTGTGAAAAGGGATGGCCTACAAAAATACAGATTTCCAATAACCGATAAGTCACCCTTTGCCGGGGCCGCGCACGGAAACACAGCTACGAGCGCGTAAATCCCCAACGAGAGTCGGCTCTCGTTCGTTCTTGCCTCTTTCTCTCTCTTCGTCTACCTTTCTTTTTCTCTGCCTCTTTACTTTCCCTTCGTACTCATTCGTTGCTCTTTCATTCTATCTCTTCCGTTCCTTTCTTTTTTTCAATGTCGTCCCCGCCCACTTTCACGCTCCTCTGGTCTTTTCTATTTTTGTTTCTCTATCGAAACGATGGATGTGTTGTACGGCGACCACATGTTTTAAGGCTGTCCTCTCTTTTTTTATTTTCCGCCACTTTTTTCTCTCCATCTCAAGCGCGCGCTCACTCTGTGTCTCTCCGCTCTGTAACTCTATTTTATTTTTCGTCCAACATTCGTTCTTTTCTCTCTCTTTTACTCTTTAACGATTCTCCGTGGTAGGGGCATGTCCGTGTAACGACCGTTGGCTGTCCCACTGTTCGATTATCTTCCACTCTCTCTCTCTCTCTCTCTCGCTCTCTCTCTCTCACACATACACACAAATGCACGAATGCATACGTGTATTCATTGAAGCACGCACGCACGCGCACTCACACGCGCGCACACGCGCACACACGCGCACACACGCGCACACACGTACACACCCCAACCCTCTATTTCACGTTCCTCTTGTTCACACGTCGGTTAATAAACCATTGATTGGATTGACACCGATACAGGGAAGCCGGCCAACTTGAATGAGCTTCGCTCACTCTCTCCTCCCTTCTCTGCCCCACCTCTTTTACACTAATTCTTCCCCTTTTATCCTCACGCTCCCCCCCCCCCCCCCATCCCTCTCCCTCTCGAACGTTCGCTTTTCTATAAGACCAAATACACAGCATTCAAGAATATCTTGCTCTCTTGTTTAATCACTTATATATCTTCGTTCACTCTTACAATTCCAAGCCATATAATGTCGTCTTTAATTGTATTGTCAAGATTTTGTAGAGATTGTTTTATCCACTTTAGTCTTTTTTATATATTTTTTGTTTGTTCCGTATTCCTATCTTTCAGCCCTTCCCGTGAATTGATCCATCTTTCTCTATTCATATCAAGAATAAATCTTCAAGGTATAAATTATTCTCGACATTTACGGATTGTTTGTAAAGTCCAAGCTCTCTAGTATTATCCAATCATATCGTTTCTCGTCTTTCCATTTCAGTGGAACTTATACGCTTGAAAGATGAAACGATAATGATTGGGAGTTATTGACACGAACCGACTTTTAGACATTCTTTATCATTTTGGCTATTGTACTTAAAATTTGTATTAATGACGGAGAGATTGACACTATTGACATTTTTATCTTTTGCAATCTCCTTTTACTTATTATTTTACATTACCACAACATTACTGTTCATTCTAAATTTATATTAACATTTCCTTGATGTGATCAACTCTAATGACAATATTATAGAATAATTCAGATTTACATATTAACATTATTATTTGCGAATAGATCTTTTTACATTAATTATTATTATGAATTTAAAAATATACTTAAAAATACTTAAAATTGTTTCTAAGTAAATATGCCATGAATGAGTATATATATATATATATATATCAGGGCACAATTAAATGTGGATTATAAAATGAAAGTGACAGTACAATTACATAATAAATAATAATGCTCTATGTAAATTAGCGAATAAGTTTTTATAAAATTTTATTAATCTCGTTACATTCTTACATTAATTAAGTACAAAGTCACAATGCTTAATATTGAATTGTTGAATTATTTTACTTGAGAACAACGGGTTAAATATAAAAATAACGGCACAATTATGTAAGCATCTGTATTAAGGTATTCGTGATTACTTCTAATGGGACATGTACACCTTTCTATTGGATAATTCTTGAAAATTATTTATGTAGAAGTGACTGCAGAGCCCCATAAGTTCATATAGAGCTGTAATTTCATGGTAAAAGTTGAGTTGTGGATTACCAAATTTTTTGTCGGCATACGAGTTAATTTGCAACTTGACTAATAGTGTGATATTTCACGTGGAACGTTATTCGTGTCCCAGTATATCTTTACCATAATAACCTTACAGAGTTTAAGTTTAATAATTAAATTTTATTAAATGGACGATTCCTTATGTTTAATGCAAATTTCAAAATATTTGCGCTGCCCGACTTTTACAATATTAATATCATTGATTTTATAACGATGTCCTATAACTCACATTAATATTCAGTCTAATTTATTTCGTGTATTTATAATTATTTAGTTATTAGCTAATAAAATCATAACGCATATATATATATATATATATATATATATATATATATTTACAAGTTGTACTCAATACTTTTATATACAATCAATAATTTATTACATATTAATATTCGTTATAATATAACGGTAATGCGATGCACAACCACCTTATGAGGCCACGTGATTTTATGCCAAAAAAAAACTTTACTCCCCGAAGAGCTGATCAAACGTTATATTATGAGGTTAAATAGAATTCTGGCCGATAATAAGGCAGATTCAAAGATTGAAAAAATTATGAAGCACTCTCCAGGCAGATCCTAATATTAGTGCGCAAAATGCACTCGTGTGTGTCCGGTGCGGTGAATTGGGAAAGGGGAAGGGGTGGGGAAGCTTATAGATGTAATATAACGGCGATAGTCCGTTGTCGGGTGATCGCTTCGCTCACGGCCCTCGAAATCACTTTTCAGCTCTAAATCAGAGCGGCCACGATGCCAGAAACGAGACCCTCTCGCCGTCATTTATCCGCCACTCCATTTTATTTTGTTTTTGTGTTTTTTTGTTTTTTTTTTTTGTTTGTTTGTTTGAGTACGTTACAAACGCATACCTGGCCTTCGTATGCACTGTATAAAGCGCGCGCATACTTTGTCGCGTTATTTCGCGAGGGCTGCACTTTTGAGGGTCTCGGTACGTGGGCAGCTGATACGCCATGACCCTCTCGAGTGGATGCATTTTTGCGTTTGTAGTTTGGACATAGGATTGGTACGGCCAAGTGATGTTCCTATCGATACTTTTTCATTGCACCGAGGTTTTTGCGATCCCAGGGACATTAATATTGCCATTTTATTATTTTATTTTGCTATGGATTATGAAAGGCTTGAATGGATGTACTTATCGAATCGTGTTGCTGATTACTTCTCGGCGTTTTCCACGTAAGCGATACTCGCGCGTTCCTATGTTTTCAATTGTTTGAGTTTGCCTATAACGATGAAATATTTAATGAAATGCGATTTGTAGCCAATGATTAGCTTTGTCAATTTTTATGCAAGAAAATTAAAAATATTATGATGGATGCAAAGTTGTCGGAGTTGGAAAGATTACATACAAATTAAGTGCTCTTTCAATTCTTATTTAAAAACTGGCCAACCAAACATCATTAATGATTAAAAGTCGATCTACATTAACAAAAATTTTGCGGTAAAAAGCATTGCAACGGGCTCAGATTCCAAGCGAAAATCCTACTACTTCGCCATGAATCTTTATTACAACATTTACTGCATGAAAACGATAGTCCATTGATGGATATCGGCAACCAAACGAACTTACATTTGGTCCATTCGCGGTACATTCCTCGGTGGAATCAATATGCCATAAGATCGTTATACGCATACCCTTATATATGAACGTGCAACCATATGCTCACTGATGCAGAGAGAGAGAGAGAGAGAGAGAGAGAGAGAGAGAATGCGCAAGTGCCACTTGCAGCTATATCAGTCAAGCAGATTGACGTCCTGGAATTGCTTCCTTCTAACACTATTCCACCCTCACCCAGAGATGTAACATGGGTGCATTCCAGGTGATCTTCCTGGCATGCACTCTCTGGACACCTCTGACTCCATACATGTACACCCTAAAGCTTATAAGCATACATTTACGCCTACATACATGCGCGTTGGCTCATTGCTTGTCGTAGCATTGGCCCATGGACCGAGTAGGTCGTCGAGCGCTAATTGGTTCAATGTCAAGGCCGCCAGTATATTATCTCTCTCTCTCTCTCTCTCTCTCTCTCTCTCTCTCTCTCTCGACGGTGTAGATGAGCTCGGGCGCGCGCGCGCATCATCGCATTATCATTGATTATCGGGAGAACATATCTGCTGTGGCCAACTACCCGGTATTGGTAAATAGTGTATGATAGTCAAGCCGAAATCTATGCATAGGAATAAATCCGAATCAATTGGCTAGAAAAGAAAAATATATAGCCTGACCGAAAGTGTAAGGCAGACAAAAATTTGGTTTAATGCCGTTGAAATGGAATTTGCAGCGCGTGCACGATCCCAATGAAGTTGGCTTTGCAGAAATCGTAATAGAATAATTTATATGATAGGAGTCGTGCCCAATGAGCCTGTAGGTATGTTATTGGATGTTTTGGTTGAAATAGGCAAAACGATTTAGTCGTGTACCAACTAAACGCTTTCGTTCCTCCTATGTCCGTTTAGATTATGAAAGCTAAAATTTTCAATTGATTAAATTCAGTGGAATTAGTGGGAGGAGAAAAAATATTGCATTACAACGCTATTTAGGAAATATATTTTCCCCCAAGTTTTATGTAATACGTAGTAGTTGCGATTGATAGTGATTGACAATTCATAGCATGAAATAGTATGTTTGTGTGTGCAATTAATATTTATACGAGCATTAAAGCCTTTGATGATTTACAAAACAACGAATGAATATTGTATTTATATAAATTGAAATAATATGAGAAACTTCATAGTATTACTTTTTAGAATATTCGGGGAACTATTGCGATGACGCAAAATTAGTAAATTTCATTTAAATTCAATATTTCTAAATGATATTAATACTTAAAGTTAAGTTAATGCAAATATTTCATTACATTGTATTACGTGTAAATATTATATTACCGAATAACAGAATATATAATATTATAGAATTATAATTAAGTCAACCTTATTAATGTCGGAGTATTATATTATTGGCATTCATTGATAAAATTTTTATGATCGAAGTTCAATTAATTGCAAAAACATATTATTAATTTGGGATAAATAAAATGATAGCTCGATAAGTATTAATTAAAGGGATAAAAAAGCAAGATTGATATTCATATAATATGTTTTTTTTTTTGTTATTTAAACGTTATTTTTAGAAGAAATAATTTTTTCTGTACATAAGTGTGGCTAAAAAAATGGACGTACAATTAGATTTTTTTTTTTTTTTTGTATAATCGAAGTGACAGACAATTTTTACAATTACAGTGGTTGTGGAAAATGAAACATCATTAGAAATTAAATGAAAAATATATGAAATTGAATTAATTATAAAATACAATTTACTTGTAATGATTTAAATTTATATATGAAGAGTTTCATATTACAATTATCATAATGCCTATCAAAGTTTTTCTCCCTTTCTATGTAGCATCCATTACCTCTTACTTACATGTGTAGTAGTACTCTGTTCTTTATTTCTTCAAAACTGCAGCAAAAGCAAACTTATCATCACGTCATTCTACCAATGCTTACACATTCAACTGTACATTGCGCAGATTTTTATTGTAATGCAATTTGATCGTACAATTAATTTATCTTACATTAACAATCTGTAATTAAATTTATTGTGAAAATTTCATAATTAGTGTTGTCAACTGGTCTTAACTGAACAAATAAACAAAAAAACAATTAGAGCTACAGAATTTTGAAAAAACTCTGTTTTACTTCATAATAGGCCAATGAACCTTTATCGAAAATTCAATTACATTGACTTTTTCATCCAAAATAATCCAAATAATCCAAAAAATTCATGACAGTTATTAGCTTGAAAAAAAAAAAAAAAAAAACAATATAATAAAATAAAATAAACCAAAAACAAACAAAAATACATATTGAAGCAATATTTTTATTGAATTCGAATTGGATTAACAAAGACGAAGGATCAATGTGCATATACAGTTTGACATCATACTCTTATGTCATATTTCGTCGTTGTACGTACATATTTCAAAAGAATAAATCTCGCGGAGTGAACGGATTTTGCCATTCCCGAGGAAAGTTTTGAGCCAGGAAGTAAAAATAAAAAAGGGAATATAAAAAGGAGCCAGGTTGAAAGTAATTTTCATCGTGCATTTTTATTTTAAAGCGCGAGTCCGAGCGTCGAGCGATTTAAAAAGCTTTGCCGTTAACTGGCGTGCATTATTTGCCCTGAAAGTAGCAGGTAGCGGGAAAGGGGGTTGAAGAGGTGGCGCCGAGGAAGGGAAAGAAGGAAGATGAACGATAGGAACAGAGAAGCTCATGCGTGGATCGCTGATTTGTCTATTGGCTACGACCGTAGAAGCTTACAATGTTGCCGGCGAGACGCACTTTACTCAACGTTCGGTTCTCTTTTTCATTTCACGGTGCGATGACGTCTTCGTGTAGCGAAATGTAATTGCTCTCGTAACTTGCTCTCCGTTTCAAATATCGATTTCCTTTCTTTGCGAGCCGTCCAGCCGCGCCCGCCACGGATAATCCGCGGAAAAATCCTTCTCCCGTGTCAGATTTTCCCCCGTCCCGCTCGCTCGCTCAAGCCGTGAAGCAATCTCGTACTTCTCCTCTCATGGTCTCGTGCTCTTTTCTCTCATTGGCTTTGTTCGATTCGTGCCTTCCCCCCCCCTCCCGCTCCTCTCTCTTTCACTTTTTTATGCCGCCGAATAAGCCTGGGCCGCGGGCAATTTAATATTTAATTCTTACATTCCTCGCTGCATTGCTTTTACATTGCTCGATTTGGTGTAAGTGTATTGTCAGTCGTGTCGACGCATAGCAAATGCTTTTTGCATTACAATCAACAAACTTTTAAGTATGAAATATATAGGGCTTTTTTGAAATTTTGGTTCAAGTCCATATCACTTATCATTCGTCATTTGTGCATGGTATTGGCTATTTAAATGCACGAATTTTTTGAGGGAAGCAACTTTGAATTGTACTTTGCAAATTAATAATTATCTGGAAAAATGCTGTCGTCGATTTTCAATTAAGCGTTAACGCAATAATGTTACACGATCATACTTCAATTAAATGTGAATTTAGCCGTTCAATTTATTGCATCGAACTTATTAGTTTATGGCAAATAAAATTTAATATATTCATTCGTTATGAGATATTGGAGTTACTTTTTTTTTTTTTTTTTTTTTTTTTTTTTTTTTTACGCGGTATATGATTAACAAATTCGATAAATCTTTAGATAGAACGTAAGACTATTTTTAATCAAGTTTCGTGAAATCCTTATTCATAATCTTTGTTATTCGTTATTAATGATTAATGATTAATACCATAGAATTATTCCGTTATAAGTCAATTTTATATTTATAATTTGGATTTCGTAAATTGAAGTTAAATGATCAACAATAATAGTAATATTAGTGCGCTCTTAATCGAATTCGTTCTTATCTTATTCGATTTGTATAATTACTGTGAGAAGAACTTTAGAAAGTTTAAAAATCATATTAATTATTCAGGTACACTACATCAGATATATATATATATATATGTATATATATAATAATGCATTATATCATATTTATTACAGATAACCTAATATTATCAATTAAGTAAAAACACGCGATAAAAATCATTTGCATCGCCCATTACTTTTCAATGAATAAAATCTGAAAAAAATTATTATTTTACATTTTAGTTTAAAAATCATTTATAATTACATTAGCTTAATTTGTTTATATTATCATTAAAAATATATCTTTTCTTATTAAAAACTGCATTGATGCATAAAACTTTATCCTATGATGGAATGTCTTACATAATAAATTCTTATTTCATTTCTTCATTGTAATGATCTCATAGTATTTACTATTAAATTAAAATTAATTATAGTATTATGCAGTAGTGAAAAATGTGTAATAATTTAAGAATGAAATAAATAAATCACTAATGCATATTATTTTGTATTTCTATTATTTTATTCACATATTTATTTGGGTGTTTTATTTTGTTTTACATTAAACGTATTGAGAGAAAAATTGTCAGAATAACTTCTATGGTACGTTTTGTTAGAATTCGAAAAATATTTCAAATGTTACACCCTTAGTTTAATAACAATGCTGTTCGTCAATATGGAAACACGTTTTCTACATTTTTCTTTTTTCTTCTTTTTTGTTTGATGAAAATTTTCGTTATATTACTTGGTCCATTTTTCAATCAGTCAATCCACATTTATAACATTTATTAATTGCCTTTTTACGTAATTGATATTCATTGAATAATTTATAAATAATATATGCACAGTAATTGGTACAATTTGTCATTTGAAATAATGTGACATTACTTTTTTCTTCATCTTCATTAGAAATTATCGTTTATATGAATTTTATTAACATGTATTGAAGGATTCGTATTCAATATAACTTTGTATCATAAAATGAAGTTTTCTAGTCGTAATAAAAAAATTAAATGACGCAAATTCATTTTTGTACCAACGAACGAAGATATTGAATTGTTAATGTAGTTAATTTTCGTCAAAATTTGTTGTTCATATATTTTACAAAATAGATAATATGATAAAACTTTACTATTAGACATAACCGAAATGAGTAGTAAATGAACAAGAAATAATGGTTGCCAAGTACGGTCATATATCATGAAGAAAATTATCGAAAATTTTAATAAAACAGTTGAGAATCGAATATTCCTGCTCGTAAGCTATTCCTAAGAATAGACAATATGTCAATATAATAATGGGCATAAATACGTCATATAGATAATTGAAATATAACTGTAATTGATAGCGTTGGAAAATTTAACAAATGTTTAAATGAATATAGTAAAAATCCGTCGATTCTTCTGAAATAATTTATTTTGCATAATATTTACAATTATTTAATACTAACAGATAGAAAATAGTAGACAGTTTAATAAGGACTGAGTTGAACAGCTCTGCAAGGACATATAGAAGTGTAAAATTTACTATAATATTAAAGAGAATATCAAGTGGTTTTGATAAGAATACGAATGGAAAAGAAAGAAACCACAACAACAACAAAAAAAAACAAAAAAAAATTCCACACATCTCTATCAAAGGGGCAACGTTCCTTAATTCCTACGCTATAGGTGGAATTTTGTAAAATAATTTTGTTAATCGTACATGGAGTGATTGAGAAGGAGTGAAGTTTCATAGAGTCATGTATGTAGAGTAATTCGGATGCGTTTACTCTATGTAATGAGAATAATATTTGGTATTGCGATGATATTACGACTATTTGCAACGTTAGGTTAGCTTAAGAAATTTTTATGAATCGATAATTGTTGGAACGTTATATTAGTTGAAAATTTCTTCATTCAGTCGGTTAAAGTATAATGCATATCCGAGTTATTTGAAAACGCACAATAACAACAATATTTATACTACTGCTCGTGCCGATGAGGTTTTAATTTATGTAAATAAACTGAAAAATATAAATGAACAATCTGACTTATTTACGTAAGAGAGCGAAGATTAACGACGCGGAAGGATATTGGGGGTATACCGATAATGTCTACATACAGGACGAAATAAAAGTAGGAAAAAAATTAACCCCTTTGGATTTGCATTTTATAACGTCGTTTTATTTGATATCCGATGGATGCGAAGCTGAGTTTTAGCTCTATTTATCATAATGCATTATATTATTATTATTATTATTATTATTTGAACAAATCGTTCTTGTTAAGATTTAGCTGGAATCAAGTTTTTGTCTGAGTTTCTTTTTTTTTTTTTCTCTTAATAAAGTAATTTAAGTTAAAATTTTCACACAGATATATGATTTGAAAGTATCTTTAACGAGTGTTTTTGTATAAATAGAAATTTGTATAGTCAGTTGAAAATTTCACACGTTCCTTATGGATATTTCATGCTCATTCTAAAATAATTTACACAATATTTAACTTGAATCTTATCATTTCTTTAAACAACATTTTCAAGTAGTTTTTACATTCTAACCCAATGGATTTGTTAGATATTTCTTAGACATTATTTACGACTATTTTCGCAAATAACACAGAAGGAAATAAAGCTCAAAATAAAAAGTGTGCCAAAGAAAGTTTGTCTATTACAGTTGAAAGTAACTATTATTTCAGCGATTGTTTCCACCTGAATCGATCAAATACGTTCTCTACGTTATTTATGAATTAATAACTAATATTTGATATTTAAAATATTTTGCGCATAATAGCACGTCGATATGCAAATAAATAAAGAGAAATCTATACGGAAATCTGCCAATCTCTATATTACTTTCACTTCACCTAATACGCTAAATTCAATTATCGTATCTAAACATTTAAGAAATTTTCACGACATTACGTAAAAAAGTGTATATCACGTAAATTTTTTCATTCATACATTCCTTTTGTAGATGAAACATAATAAGAACTTTAAATGTTTAAATAAACACGGTAATAACGTAGCGTAATCTTTCCAATATTAACAGGTGAACGAGAGGAGAGAAGAAAAAAGTAAAAATCAATAGTGCATTAATTTTAAATATTCAAGAATGTTTTTGCGATTACATACTTATTGCGCGTGTATTGTCCCAATCAGAAATAGCTTGATTCATAGTCCATCCCGACCCTCGTCTTTCTCCTTGTTAATATAAATTCTTTTTATTTATTTATTTTTTTTTTTATCTCACGCAGCCCTTATTTCCCGTGCGTTAAAATAACTCATTTGCCGCTATCATCCGCTCTTCTCCCTCTTCTCCTCACTTCTAATTCTCCTGCTGCCGGCGCACTATCTCCTTTCCTCACTTGGCAAACCGGGAATAAGTAAGTGTTGCCCGCCTATAAATTAGAGGGATGTCGGTTGCTCGTACGCGGATATAATTTATCGTCCTCCCTTCTCACCTTTTCCAGAACGTCCGTTGGAAAGAATACGAGCAGGCGCGTATCTTCCTTTCACTCTCACTCGCTCGCTCACGCGCGCGCACGCACGCGCGCACGCGCGCACAACGAAACGGGAAAACAAGCTGTCGCGTACGATCGAAAATGAAAGTGTTGCGCGTGGATTGTACGAGGAGCCACGGCTTGCCGACTCTTGCCTACCAACAATAACCAATCATGTGCAATTAACCCCCGGCACCATGACACCTAAATACTCGGGCCAGTTTCTACATAGCGGTTATGTTCCCATTATGTGGCCGTATCGACATGTGTTTCATGTAACTCCACAATCACTCGCATGCTCGCATACACCTACGTCCATGCCCTCTGTGCCTCTGATTTGGTGCTTGCGCGTGTGCGGTCGTGCGTTTGTGCGCGCGCGCGACCCCGTATCCGTGTGAACGTTCACCGTGGGGCTGGGGGTGCTTGCATGTGCGTATATATATTGCAATGTTGTAATTATATGCTTGCATCGTGACATTTCACAGAAACGTATATCTGTACTTGAAGGAGATGCATAGAATCGTCTCTTACTATCTGTACATATGAGAAATGGACACGCATACAGAGATAGAGAAAGGTGGCCACTTCACATCACCAACATTGATTATGTAAATATCTAATAGATCGGTCTCTCATTATAAAAAATATTTACTACGTTTTCGACACTATAATTATATTTGAAGTGCTTATATTGTTTTATTTAAAAATATTATTCAGTCTTGTTTGCTTTTACTTGAACAGTTTGTTTGCTCATACCGTATAGTATAAAGTATAAGCTTTTGTGAATCAATTATTCTTATCTACATGACAATTAGCATTGGCTTTACAAACAATTCCTTTATCAATCTTTTCGATTAAAATAATTTACTTGAATTAATTTATAAACTCGAATATTAAATATAAAAATTGTTAAAAAAAAAAAAAAAAATCACTACTTTTCCATTAAATGCAATGTAAATAGATAATTATTCAAAAATATTTGCTTCTTCTCTTACTAAGCTTCACCAAGTGCCATGGCACATGCATCTTTGGTGAAATTCGTATTGATAAAAAACAACTATCGCTATAACATATTTACTATGTATTGCGTCTTATGTCCATACAATGTTATATAGTTGATTATTTTGTACTTGTCGCCAATTACATTCTAATTGGACGAATTCCTAACTAATTATTATCCGTAAGATTTAAAATTTCTAGTATTCGCGTAATTTTGTCCTTAATTAGTCGTTTTTATTATGCATTTTAAATCTTAATTAATTACAACAAGAAGTTATTTCACGATGTTATATTTTCATTTCTATATTAAATATTAATTCATTTATAAAATATTAGCTATTGGTATGTTATATTTGTGATTTACATGTACATCTGTGAAAATCAATATGTAAAAGTACTAAGTATAATGAATGTTGATATTTGATTTTCACAATCCTATATGTTGGAAAATCACGTAAGCTTTATTGTGCATATCGTAAAATAAGTCGAAAAATGAAATCAAAATCAAAAAAAAAAAAAAAAAATAAAAATAAAAATTTTTTACAAAGATAAGTAAGAATATTAATGTACTAATCTATCAGCTTGTCTATAGTGATTTAAAGGTGAGCCTAAAATAGTAACAATAGAATAGTTTTCATTTTCAATATTACATTTCTTTCAATTAATTTCTTTAAATGCGTGAGCCAAGTATAAGATGTATTTATAAAGTGATTATTTCATAAAAAAATAACAATTTTTTAAGAAACTGAAAACATCAATATGAAAACATCGTCCCTTCAATTTAAATTATCAAGTCTTTATGTAATCTTTACCGACAATTTATGTAAAATTTTTGTTTACACATATATTATTTATTGTTTCTAATAATGTTATTGGACATAATAGATAACATATTTCGTAGATATTTCATTTCCAGATTTATACAAAGTTTTACTTAATTTTTTATAATAAGTATTAGCTACGTCTGCGATATTAATAAACATAATAATTAAATTGGCAATTAAGTCACGCTTAATATATCATAAAGATAAAGGCACATTAAAATTCACATAATTAATGTAAAATAATTTATATTACAAATTTTCATTGTATTATTAATATTGTAAAATTTGTATATACCTAATAAATGATGAAAATATGAAAATCTTAAGAATCTACTAGCATATTAATATTCGGAATTTTGCGAAATTACTATGATAATTGCCTCTTGTTGAGGGGCAATTAAAGTGATTATTGAAATAAGGAAATTTTAAATATTGCACAAAGTAGAATAAATACATAAAATATGTACATTTTTATAAATGATGTTTCTCATCGCGATGATTCGTAAGGGCTCGGGTGAAATTTTTTCTAATTGTAACACTACATCTTGATAGTGAATTTTTCATTCTCTTTTGAATTCTTTACCATAATATACATTTGTATTATATTGCATTATGAAAATTTATTACTTAAAATGTTTCAATATTCTGTGCCTAATATTAAATTGTTTGATTTGATTGTGAAGCAATGACTCCGCTTCAGCACATCCATTAAATTTTCTCCAAAATTTCTAGGAAAGATTTTCTCCATATTATTTGCATGATTTTTCTTGCTCATTCACGACATCGTATTCTTATTATTATGATTTTCATTAGAATTATAAATTAAATTAATAACTTTGTAAATAAAATCAAGAGTAAATTACGATATTATTAATAATTATATTTATTCGTAAATTAAATTCTATTGTACAGGAAAGTATGAAGCGCTCTCAAATGTGTATATAATTAACAAAAGTTCGACACTGGAATTTTCGAACATAGGAGTGTTTCACGGCCAATGAAACACTCGCGCTTTAATACAATACTTTAGTAAAATATAAACTTTACAAATTTAGAATCGTTGAACGTTGCTTACTAATGAAGGACGATACAAACGATTTTATGTAAAAAAAAAAAAAAAAAAAAAATCTTACAAATAATCTAATTATAATACTATATATATATATATATATATATATATGTGTGTGTGTGTATACCGTATTATAATAATGTAATAACATTGAATAATTACGTAAGTTCAAAAATTTTATATTAATTTAGTTGTCAAGTAGTTGCTTTGTCGATAGGATGAATATTACCATCTCAAGCAACGCATTATGCATCATTCATTTTTTATGATCGATAAGACTTATGGACATAATTATGTAGCATAATAGAAATTAATCGCAAAGTACAACAAATGAAACCTATATAAAATAACTGATAAAGCGTGATTAAATTTATGAATAAATGATGTAATGAGAAGAAATAGAATAAAAAATTAAGTAAAAATCTAGAGTTTAACGTTATTAAATTTGAAATTATTAAAGTGCAACGTTAAGGATCTGATGCTCTCTCATTGAGATAATTTCCAAAGGACTGACGAATCGCGTTTGCACATGTATCGATAGCTTAAAATATATGCTGAAAGTAATCCGTTATATTGTAAAAAAAGAAAAGAAAAAAAAAAAAAAAGAAAAAACAAAAGAAATAAAAAAGAAAAAAGAAAAAGAAAAGAAGAATGAAAAGTAAAATTGCATTTTATTTTTAAATCAATATTTTTTTTTTTATATATTTTAAAGAACAATTTTACGACCTTAAAACAACACTCAACATTCGCGCACATAAACAAAACAAAACAAAAAACAAAAACAAAACAAAAAAAAACCAAAAAAAGCCCAACAGATAAAGGATTTTTGCTCGCAGATAAAGATATTCAATAACGCTAATTGGCTTGTATAGTTGGAAATGGATATGGACGTTGGTAAATAACATATATGCCCATCACCCGCACTTCTTTTCACCACGTACATATGGAGATTTATAATTTGGTTAGCGAGTAATGCTCACAATGGAGAGCGCGCGCACGTTTACTTCGGGAATTCGTAATCACCTTCTGATGAATCACTTTGCATTATCAAATTTTACATTACGATGCTCCGATATAGACGGGCTATCGTTCTGCGCAAACCATGCGAAGCGATGATACAACCCCAATGGAATCTTGCTGGTCAACATATTCTATAGGGATATATGTTGTTCAATCGATGACACGATTGCTTAATAGTGGTATAGGATGCACTCGTACTACGTACATAGTGTACTCATTAAGTTGCCGAATAAGCGAGAGATAAGGTCGACGAGCAAGGGTAAGGCAACGATACTTTCTTTCGCATTAGTCGTGTAGATTAATTGGGGACCATTTAAAATTTTAGCTTAACAATCGCTTAAAATTTTTTAAGGCAAAAATCCCGCCAAATAATCGCTCTCTCTCTCTCTCTCTCTCTCTCTCTCTCTCTCTCTCTCTCTCTCTCTATATATATATATATATATATATATATATATATATATATATCTATCTCTCTCTCTCTCTCTCTATCTCTATCTCTCTTTCTCTCTGTTTGTCGTGTAAAAGCCGAATGGCCTATCGAGAATTATTAGGGAGGAGTAAATATTGCAGAATTTGTAAAATAAAAGTGTTGATATGGGTGAGTTAGAAATAGCTTGTTGGGCGAGTGATGGGACTGTCTGAGAAAGGAAATTGTCTCAAGAAAATGTGAAGACAGCGTTTGACGAATGTCATTGAGCGCTATCCTACGCAAATCGTCGAAAAATCTTGGATTTTCGTTTTCCTTACTTTCCAGATCCGCGGCCAATAGTAAATAAACAATTCCCATAAATCAGTCTCTCTATTATGAATTTAATCGAGCTCCTAATTAATTATGTCTCTCACCTTCCATTACGACTACACAACTGGATAGCTGCGATCATAGTCCGCTAATGCAGTCGCGGGACTAACTTTAGGTTGAGAGGGTGCGGGCTTTCTATGCGTAATTCGAATGTATTATGTATCGACTCTTTATTATCGATTATTTAAAGGGATGGTGTTGCGGTGCTACGAATTTCTGGAAAAGATATTTTTCAGGGTCTTACGCAGGTTTAGATGATTTCTGAATTATCTAAGTGTCGCAACCTCGGCACGCGCCCCTTTTATCATTTAAATTTTTTCACAATTCTTAAAACACGTTACACTAGCCGTGCGCTTTGCGGCTGGCAGGTAGTATGAATTAATTATATGGCAACAATGTAATCGCCGCTTAATTACGTAAACCTCGGGAATTTCTAAAATTTCGATACATCGGGTCCATACAAAATGTAACAACATCGACAATTATAATATGCTAATATAATTGCCATCACCTTCTAATCGATACTTTTATAATTGGCTAAGCTTTGTAATGTGCTGCTGTATGCGGGACGCTATATATGTGTGCTCTATATATGCATGGATGAGATTACGCGTTTGCTCTCTCGCGAGTGCAACACTATAGGTAAACATAGATTACACGATTGTCTAATAATCCTATCTGTGCATTGTGTGTGGTGATCACGCTACCGGAACCTCCGCAAACGCCCTTGATATCCGTTCTTGTGTTCCTCTTGCGAGGTACTCGCCGTGCCTAACACTCCAATTTCCTTAATTGAACGGGTTGGCTTTGTTATTTCAGCCTTTCGAGCTTTTTTGCGTCTGTTTTGTTTCAATAGCTATATCGGAGCGCTGCAAAATATCTGGGACATCGAAGAGCGAAATATTTTATTTGCTCCTTTTGTTGCCTTCTTTTTTTTTTTTGGCTTCCTTCGTGGTCATATTGCTCCATCGTGTGCTCCAGCACATAGATGAATGTTTATGGGATGTGACGTTTTTCACAAAACATGCCCGACTGACGCGAAAATCATCGAGGCCGACGCGGCGTATTATAATGCTACACTAACGGAGGATAAACTGATTATAATTGCCGAATGAAATTAAAATTAATAATGAAAGGATTGCGATAATGAGTAATCGACACATTTTATCTCGGAAAAAGGCATTGCGTTCTCCATCGAAGCCATTATATATCTTTTGTTCATCGCTTCTTCTTCTTTTTTTTCTTTTTGTTTTATTTTTCCTAAAAAGACTCCTCCCATGCTCATGCTATCTACAATTCGTATAATTTTAAAAAATTATGCGAGCGCACGTCTCGAATAAATGCGAATATTCATATAGATGGTAATGTAAGGAATTTATTAAAAGTTGTGTTGTATGGTTTTGTGGCTTGGGTGGACGATGGGGGGTTGGGGGTTGGGGGAGGAGGAGGAGGAGAGCTTAAATATGATCTATTGTATAAAAATACTAAATAATTGTAATGTTTAAATTTAAATTAAATTGCAATTATTGCAATTTATCCGCTACAACTTTTGACGACTTGTCACGGACATCCGTAAGCTTTCAGATTTTTAAATCCTTCCGACATTCATCATTTATTATGGCCGTTTTGTTATTTGTGCCGCGAAGGATGAAAGAAATGCCTAACGGGATACAGCATTAGACACTCAAGAGGACGAATATGCTTCCTCAACGTTGCCTTAGTGCTCCATTAACTCACCGACGATTACTCAAGCTTACGTATAATGTTGTAAAGGAATTAAACGATTGTGGGAGTAAATATAAAATTTCGTTTAACGAAAGGTCGACGTTAATTATTCGTTATACTTTTAGTACTTTTAGTTGAAGATCCTCGAGATTAATTCTCAAACTTTAATGCGATATTTCGTTGTTTTCTTCTTCTTCTTCTTCTTCTTCTTTTTTTTTTCTTCTGTTTTGCTTTCATTTTCATTATAACCTTCGGGCTTGGGCTTTGCCGCTATTAATTAAAGGCTGAAAATTTAACAAATGATCCCATAACTTTGTTTTTGCGCACGATCGCTCGTGCCAGCATATTCGAGTTTTATACAACGGTATTACCAACACCTACTCGCGTCCTTCGTACAAAGGGGCTTCAGCGACACTTTGCAGCTCGAGCGAGCAAACCTGTATAAATAATGCAAGGTGGCAAGCCGACTCGTCTCTAGGATCCCCGACGAACTTCTCGAGTCCTTTTCGGCTCTCGGCAGACCCTCGGCAACCTGTCGAACTCATTAGACGTCCGACTGATGCCCAACCAGTTCACGGCCCGACCCCTTTTCTGCTACCGCCGACCGGTATTGGCCGTCTCCCTCGAGCAAGAAGAAAAGTGGGGATGCCCTAGAGGCTCCAGTCGCTTCTGCAACTAACCGGTTTATCGCTCGAGCTCAGCCTCTATCCTCTCTTCCTTCGCCTTTTTCACGCGGCTGATCCAGCCGGTGCACTATTCCACGCGTCCGTTCATCAATCCTGACAACACCGCCTGCCATCGCCATGCTCAACATCCAGCATTATTCTGCGCAAGACGCACATTCTCACAGATATTAAGCGCTTCGTGTCTCCAGTTTCTCCAGTGTCTTTCCAGTCTCGCATTACACGTGCAATTTAATGCAGATAGTCACATGCAGATAGATTTTCCGGACTTGACTGATTAATTCTTATACGATTCGTTCCATTGTCGCTCTTGCGCCCTACGACAGATGTATACGAAGCCGACGTCCCTGCAAACGACATATTCCAACCTCTGCTTAAGATCTCGCGGTATTCATATTTATCAAATTTTTTAAAGTCAGGCCTGTGGTAGAAAGCAATGGGTGAACGATCCTTGGACTAGGGCATAAAAGGAATCGTACGCACAATTATTGACAAATACATTAAAATCATTGCTCGAATGTATGAGTCGTTGTTGTTGTTGTTGTTGTTGTTGTTGTTGTTGTTACGACGATCAATTATTAATCGCATCGTTCGAGATTTAGCTTTCCACGTAGTGCAATTTTGTTTATCGTTCACACGCGCGCGCACACAGAGAAATGACACACGACAGTTCAATAATTATCGTCGTTGTGTGAATGATAAGTGAGCTGGCAGAGTGTATCTTTTGCAAAGAAACGATGGACATTCAGGATTTTGATGTATTCAGACCTTGGATAATGATCTCGTGGATGGGTAACCGATGTCAGCTCTATCTAGGAGATAAAAATAACGATCTTCTTGCTCGAGCTCCCGACAGACGTCCATTGTTTATTCGCTCGAGACGGACCGAAGGAGGCGACGCGATTTCTTTTTGTCGCGAGCTTAATAACTCTGTTATTCGGCCTATGTGGACAAAGCGAGGCGCTTTAATTTTAGCTTTATTCATTAGGTGCCTCTTTCTCACGGAAGGGCGCATCCGATCGAGCTCTATCGGCTCCGAGGGAGAATGCCGTTCCATCCTCGTTCGTGGCCTGTCCCCGGAGTTCTTTAGGCGCGAGCATGCAAAGCCGAAATTGTCTTGGGAAGATTTCGTACCATAGACACAGGAGCGCTTAGAGGGCATCAAGGGAGTTTCAAAGAGGCTGCGAAGAGCGGGAGATGCTTTGCGATGGAGAGGGAATGATAGCGAGAAGGTGCGGTGCAGGAGGGAATTGAACGGGCGTTTGGCATTGAGTGTTACAAACGAGTTTCACGTCGGCGTTGAAGAATCTCTCGCGGAGGAAATAGAATGCTACAGTTGTGGTAAATAATAATGGCAACATTCGTCGGAGAATAGGATGCCAGGGAATAAAAAGTTTCTTTCACAGGAACTTTGTGAATTCGAATATATTCACTCTCGGTCTCTCTATTATCCTAGTGTTTTCTGGAAGCGTTGCAATGCCATTATAAGTTAGCTTGATGCGGTTTTGTAATCGACGGACAATGAGAATATAAGCATAATAATAATAATAATAACAATAAGAATTGCTTCTGAATTTATCTGGATGGAAAGAACATTGTCTATTTATTACAACAGAATAGTGTGAATATAAATTACGGTATTTTCAATGATCTGCCAGAAATTGATCATCACTCGTACACAATTGATAAGCGATTGCAACGAATAAACTTTTTAAAGTGCAAAAATATGAAAGTTTTATTTAAATGAAACGGATAAGCCTCGTGCATTTAAGAAAGCATGTATTAGAAAATTCTGAAACGCGTTATCGATAGATTTTTCATTCACCCATGGCAATAAATTGGTGAAAATGACATTTATCCACGCAACTCTATATAATAAATTATGAAAAAAAAAAAAAAAAAAAAAAGAAAGATATCTATGTATTAAAAGAGCACAATACGAAAGGAATTTTAACATTATTCTTTGCAGAAATAATTGTTTGCAAAGACATTAGTTTAAGAAGAAATTTTGATGTTAGTGTAAGTTTTGTAATTTAAAAAAGATATTAATTTTTTTACAAAATACAAAATTAGAATTTAAATATTTAATAGCATTTATTGATATGCAATATATATTATGGGAACACTAATGCATCTTAACATTAAAAATTAAAATAATTGCTTTATTCAAATATTAACAAACAAAAAAAAAAACAAAAAAACAAAAAAACAAAAAACAAAAATAAAAATAAAAAAAAATAAATTAAATAAAATAAGATCAATGTATGCATTTATTTTGGACGATAAATTGAAGAAAAATTAATAATAAATACACTTTAGATATTACCTTATTATCCTTATCCTTGTCCTCTTATCTAATTAACCTATTACATATAAATATTAAGAAACATTGATACGGCCTATTAACATACTAAAATTACATAATTATTATATTAAAAATTAAAAAAAGAAATATAATTTAATTTATTTCACGATGAAATTTATTGAATATCAATTAACCAAGTACATATTATTATTATTAACATTAAATTTTCTTAATCATCAGATAAATGTTAGGCCACGGTATATATAAGATATTTCATTTAGATGTTTGCAATAGGAAAAATGAAAAAGAAATTGATTTCTGTAAGGCAATTAATTAATATTGTAGTGAATAATAATGAAAAACATGAGAGAATTAATAAGGTTTCTGAAATATAACAATTCTTGAAAGATTATGACAATATTGCTATTTATTACTTATATCCTGCACACAATTTATAAATAATAAAATTAACATTACAAATTACGATTATGTGCAAAAATGAAATAATATTTAAAATATTGTATAATAGTGGTAAAAGCCATGAAACATAGTAATTTTATATTACACAATCTATAAATAAGTAAATAAAAATACGTCATTCCGGAGTTTATAAATCATATTAATTGCTCATAAAAGTAAATAAAGAGTTTTATTAATGATTAATAGAGCAAATATTGATAATAAAGCTATAATTTTCATTTTCAATGACGTACTATGCTCAAAATGATTATGAGGAGTATAAATATATGAAAATATATTAAAGAGATAGTTGAAATGACAAAATAATGAAGTAAAATTGCAAAATATTGAATATTACCGTTAAGACATAATAGATTTACATATATATAACTTGAACAGCATTTTTATTTATTTTCAAATGTAATTATAACATTAATAATTATCGCTATCGTCATCGCTCGCATCATCATTATCATCATCATTTAATCTGTAATGTTTAAGAAAATAATTTAAGTTTAAAAATAATGCGATGCCTGACATAGAATTATATCTTTATTAGTGAAATTATTATGTAGAGCGACTGGAATATAAGAAATATTTAATTTTTAAAAATAATTACTTTTTCCATACTTAAAGTCAAATGATTATAGGATTTATAGGATAAATTTTAATCAAACTTTTATTGATTTTTCATTCTTCATTGGCTTTTAATAGTTGTCATAAAAATACTTGTCATTTTTCATTAAATCAAGTCTGATAAATACCGAAAAAGCTTATTCACCCTAAGATGATTAATTTACGGCCAAGTTTACGAATTCCAATGTCGTTATTGCTATTTTATAAAAATTTGTGATTAAAATAGAAAGTAATCGTGAATCGAAGAAATGGCTTTGTAATTTGTCGCTAACAAAGCCATATACAGGAGATATAGATGGAGACGTGTCACGGAAGGATCGATCAGCGGATTAAAATGCAATATTCAAGTTTCTGTCAGCGCGTTATAAAGTAAATTATTTGCTTACGCGACGGAACAATTAGAGCCACGTTTTTTCAAAGCCGCGGGATATTTCTGGTATTACATGTAAATTCTCTCGATATTCACCATCTTCGACATAATACGTAAATAAATTGTTTATAATAATAATAATAATAATAATAATAATAATAATAATAATAATCATCATCATAATCATAACAACAACGATAGCAGTTGTCATCGATGTCTCGTTCCATGAATTACGGCATCATTTGTCGAATAATTGCTTATAGTTACTTTAGCCTTGCGCTCTCTAATAAATGACCAATTGACACTTTATTATATGTATATAAAGCGATTAAATAATAGCCGAAGCGCAATAATATCTCGATTCCTCAAAATACGAAAACAAAAAGGTGATATTAAAAAGCCAGCGATCGATCGATTAATCGGGTCAGCCCAGTTCACCGAATTTGAGTCTCTCAAGTCGATTAAATATTTATCGACGATGCATTGAATGGCGACGAGCGGCGTCATAAACAACGGGCCAACGACAGTTGTTGTGGAAAGGTCGAGAAGAGCCTCGGGAAGCGGAGTGCCTCGCCTTGGAGTAACTTATTATCATTAAGCTATTGTCGTTGTGCACGGCGTTCGCCATTGTCGGCCGTCATTAATCGCGTGCGGAACCTCTGCAGCGCCCTGCAGCTCCCTGCAGCTCTCTGCAACGCACTCTAAAGCCCCGAGCGAAAGGGGTGGTGGGGGGGGGGGTAGGGGTAGTCCCGACTTCGTTGGGGGTCCGACAATGGAAGAAAGTGAGCCCGCTCGCTCGAGCCTTAGCTCTATGCAAATTGAGAGCACTAAACGAGTATAACCGGTGGGTGACGCCTCCCGGCTCTCCTTCGGCGATGTTTCGCGCCGCTCAGTTATCGTCGATCCTTCGACGCCGATCGTCGCCAGGATCTGTGCCGGTGTGTTGTGGCCGTGGCCTTGGACGAGGACCGACCGAAGGAAGCAAAATGGCACGGCCAGGAGAATTCTAGACGTGAGTATTCGCAACGATGCCTTGATAAGTATGGGAATGGGGATTAGGAGTTTGTCCGATGGGATGGAGATGGGGTTTGGGGCTCGGGGGAGGGAGAAGAGTCGGGGCGCGCATGGAACCTCCAACCTTCGTTACGCGTTTATTTGGGAAAGCGCGTGTTTCCCTCGCGCTTTTCTCCTGCACGAGGCGCTCGCTCATTACGCATTGTCTTGGCAAATGCGAATGGCTGCGAAAGAATTTGCCAATTATTTTCAGGAGGCGCATTTTCATTACGGAGATTGCCACTCGAGCAGCATTGTACTCAAATCATAAATTCTAGATCTAATAATATTTTAACGAATCATAAATCTTTTTGTTTTTACTGCAATTGATTATAAAAATATCGTCGTTCAATTTAGAATTTCGAATTCAGAATTTGAAAATACTTAATAATACGACGACTATTTTCGAGGAAAATGTTATAAGATTATATAAATGGAATTTATTATTTACAATTGTCATCAGCTTCAATAAACAATTTATCGGTATTTCAAGCAAGTTAAATAAATAGCACGAAGAAATATAACGTCAATATGATGTATTATTTTAAATTTCAAGAAATTTTTTTTTATTATATAGAGAAATCGTTCTTGTATATTATTGATTATAGTCAGATGTGCGATTTTTTTTTGTTGATTTTTTTTCTTATTAGGTTTTTTTTTTTTTATCGTATTTGTACATTAAACGACTTTGTACACAGGATACATCATTCCTTTCCTCTTGAAACTTAATTGACAATCTTATAATTATTACATAGCATGATTATGCTTTTATTGTTGTGAAATAATGTAATGTACATAATTTGTGGATAGACGAAAAGTGGCATTAAATTCATTTTCAATGCTTATTTCATTAATAATAATATTGTCGGGAAAAGTCAAATAGCACGACTGTCACAAATATGTTCTAAATAAATTATATTTTTATGAAATATGATTAAACTCACATTGCCACTTTGCTTTTCATCCATTCATTATGCTTAAACATAAAGAGCCCATGCGATTAAAATGTTTTGCCATAGCGTTAATGAGCGTGTACGTCTTATACGTATTTTCTATTATAATTGCACTCATCCAAGCCAAGCTGTTTAACTGACGTTCTGGTTATTCCGTTTTTCATATATTTCATGGTATATTCAACCGACAAGTTCCACTTAGGTGCTTATCTTCGACCAAACTAACTTTCTGCAATATTGAAATATATTATTAAGAGAATAAAATGTGTTACATATATCATTTACCACAACGCATTCATGTGCATTTGTTTTATATAACTAGTTTTATCTCTCATATTTAATACATAAAAATAGTTTAGTAAAATACATAACAAGTTAGTATTTACTATTATGATTGAATTTTCGTATATTTGTGTGGAGAGGATAAAGTTATGTTTGATTGGAATGATTAAATTAATAAATGAGTTGTCCATTTGATTAATTATCCACAAGCAACTAAGCAAATAGATTTTTTTATTTACAATAGTTTTTTGTTAATAAACATTAATCCGCGATTAAGAAGCCCAAAGGGATGATATTTTTTACAGATAATATGAATTATAAGAAGAATGTAATTGTAAGAGTATTAAATAAAAAGAATTATTTAAAGCATTGAATTGATAAAATGGTAAGTTTCCAACTGAAAATCTTTTTTAACATAAATTATCGTAATAATACGAAAGGCAAGTAGAAATGAAATTTAAAAATCTTTAATTTCATTCTAAATCGTCTAACATAAAATATATTTCTTTACCCAGTTACTAATGTCATAATATATCAATCGAGATGGGAAAATAAACGAGGTCGTAATAATTCTTAAACTTTCAAAACATGAAAATGTTGAATGAGTCCAATGAGATAAAGAGGAAAATGAAAAAAAATAAGTTGATAAGCTTATCTGAAAATTAGTAAGTAACTTTTAACATTCTATTAGAACGCTTAACGCAAGTCTGTACTAATTGTTTATATTTCCCTATTCAAGCTTTAATTCATATGTCTATATATTCTTCATCCTCATTTGCTTCTTCATCTCACTGACTTATTCCCTCTCTCTCTCTCTCTCTCTCTCTCTCTCTCATATTTTAGAACCGAGTAATTTTGAACTCGTTCCAAAAACTACGTTTGTCCGAATTCTCACTCAAAATGTCCTTTCTCTTCCTCTTTACTATGTAGTATACAACGTCACACACGCTCACGCATACACACGCACGCGCACACAGTTACGCGTACACGTGTATTTACCAACATATGTATATAAGCGGAATTCATTAACTTTCACATGCTCCGAAAGGCCGTTGTTGCGAGAATTTCAGGAGAGTGACGCTCGCAGATACTCGCATGTACAGATAAAACGAGAGATGGTTGTATACAGAAACCGAGAATTTCACTTCTCTATCTCTGGCACTGTCCTATGACTAAGAGAAAAGCGTAATCGACAAAGTTTATCAGTTGATAGAAGCGACGAATCATCGTAAGGATCTCGAGAGCGCGTCGACCTTATGAACAACACGAGTGAAAAAAGTAAGAATTTGAAAATTTGTAAACACGGGGATTTTCAGTCGTGGAATTTCAAAATACAGCATATTATTACTTTTTTATTAATTTCCGCTTATATCGGTAGGGGTTTTGCATTAAATCATAACGTGAGTGCAATGGAATTGTAAAAAAGTTAAACAACTAGTGAATCCAATAAATTCAAGCGATAGCACATTGATTCAACAGATTTAATTTTATAAATGATATGGATTAATGAATTATGATAGCCCATTTGCCGAACTAAAAGCCAATAATGCCGACAAATTAGAAACATTATGAATATTTAAAAGCTTCTTATCTTCATTTTCTTTATTTTTCTTTTTGTTTTGTTTTCAATAACACAGAGACGAGTTATAAAGAACGTTATTGTATCACTTTTCATTCACTCCGCGATGCATACATTTTCAAGAGTTGATACTTTATAATGAGCAGTTGGACTTTCATATCCTGCTGTATTTAATCAACGTGAAGCTATCACGGAAATATTGTTAATATCGAGGGTCGCGACGATGTCAACGACGCGTATTCGTTAAAAGATGTAAGCCTGCATGCCGACGATACGTATTGCTGAGCAACATATGTACGAAATGTCACTTGAGATTTAATTGCACAGAAGAGGAGGAGGAGGACACCAGTGAGACATTGAGATATATATTAAAAGCAAAGAGGAAGCTCGCTTGTTGATGCGGCTTAATTCAATTTAATATCCAACCGATCTTTTCTTCCCTATGAATTGCGACCTTCGCGGCGATACGTACAATTTCAGCGCCGATGTATAGTCTCGACGAGTATCTACTATCCATTGATATATGATCTTTCTTTTGCCGTTGTCGCTATTTCCGACACCGACTCTCACCGCCATCCCCTGTCACCCTCCTCACCCCCACTCACCGATCACCGCCCGCCAACTATTTCTATTTCAGACGCCGCTGATGCCTAGCGAAATTTAATTACCGCCTTGTATCAATCAATTGTAATATGTTGGTCTGTAAATGATGAATTTGTTAAAGCAAAATATCAATCGCCCCAATTTATTTTTCTATCGGCTTAGCTGGCGGTTGCGCCTTTTGCCATTATGCGCGTATGTAATTGTAATACTAATGGTTTTGTAATACTTTAGCGGGAAAAGGGACTGTAATGAAGCGCATAAGAAAAATCATCGTGCCAATGCATTTATTCATGCGTTTCTTGCCATCTACATTATCATACGCGGATATTTGTCGAATAGTTAAACACTTATTCCCAAGTATAATAAAAGTGCGATAAAAATTCAATTTCTCTTATCAAACATATCAAACTTTACGCTCAATTAAGATTTTGTTATCTCTCCGCTCAAAAAATTACGTGCTCTTTTTTTTTTTCTTTACTTCTTTGTTTGACAATGCCATTAAATGCTAAGAATCCTTCATATCACAAGCACTCGAGTAAATAAAAAGAGTTCCACCTAATGCGAATGTCAATATTTGTCTTTTTAAATAAAATAATACAATTTCCAAAAATAAATGATACATCGTTGCCATATATAGTTGAATAAATACCATTGCACCAGCGAGGCAATTTATCATTTAAGTAAATGCAACGTTAATACCATTGGCGAAACAAATATTTGCTTGGTATACCGCTTTTCTCGAATGTAATACTTTTGCAAAGAAAAGCCTACATTTTCAAAGCAACGAAACAAATACGCATCAATTCATCGGCCTAGGATTGTCTTCATTCCTCCTCCTCCTCCTCCTCCTCCTCCTCCTCCTCCTCCTCCTCCTCCTCGTACCAACCCGAGCACATCCCGCTAACATCCACTGCAACTTCCCTCTCGCTCTTTATTAAGCCCCACGGCGAGTTTTCCGCGCAACTTTCCGGGTGCATACGCTTAATCGGAAGATCGAGAGTCGCTGCGTGCTAATGAAAAAGCAAGTAGCCTCGGTTCCCAGTAATATGGCCTCTTTATGCTTTATACTCCCCCAATGAAAAGATATTGCACTTGGGGCAGCCGTGAGCAAAGAGAACCGGAGAGGAGGCTACGAGCGGCGGAAGCTACAACTTTACTTTAAAGAAGGATTTTAATTAATCCGTATCCTTACCCCTAATTAGTCATCGTGTCCTTAGCCTTAATAAATTGTATCCCCCGTCGTTTTTAAGCGATTTTAATTAAAAGCAGACACCCTCGACCGACCAGTCCTCCCATCTTACTCTGTTTTTTCATTTTGCTCTTTTTCTCCGCCTCTCTCCCTTCCCCCTACCTCCTGTCGACAATCTCTCACTCGGTCTCTCTCTCTCTCTCTCTCTCTCTCTCTCTCTCCACCTCTACTTTCAGGCATGTGGGAAGGTGAGCGCGTGTATGAGAAAGTACCTCTATTCGGCTCTAGTGTGCTCCATCGTTCGGCTGATGCTCGGTGAGTGTGAGCGATTACGAAACCCAATTAACCAGTCGGTAAGTGGTCGATAGCACAGGAATTATTTACCGCGATAGTTTGATAAATGGATGCGGTGCATTGAAGTGGCCAATATAGCGTTCAAATTGAAAAAAAAAAGAAAAGAGGAAGACTGAGAGATACAGCCGAGGGTGAGAAAGAATGGATCCTGACGTTTCAAGCAATTCATTTTTCTCTTCC
>NW_011948425.1:461139-491858 GCF_000503995.2 Ceratosolen solmsi marchali | reverse complement strand
ATCACCACCACCACCACCACCACCACCACCACCACCACCATCGAATTGCTAATTCGACTGGTGCTTACGCATTTTCCAAAATTATGGTGCATCTTTTATACCTACGCTCCAATTTCCGACGCTGTCACCTTTCTTTGCGATTCTTTCGTCCCTCCTGTCGTTGTCCATTCGCGCATAGCAGCAAGCACATCCGAGCCGACGGGAGACATCAATTTAACGAAATTAAAGAAAACCTTTCGGGACACGTGTCGCTTTACTAGCGCTAAGCGCACTTTTGTAATTGTAAAAGTTGCTCTCGGTTTTGTTAACAATCAAGTATAGCTGACGTTGTCGCACCTACGTCGGTATTCCCTTTGACGTTGAATTCTCTGTACATGTAAGCTATTCACATAAGAATATTATTCTTCTGTCTGCCGAGTGAGCTGAATATAAATAAAGGATATGATTTTGCATTCTAAAGAAAGTTAATGTTTAAGCCGAGGTAGGGATGTATTATCTGTCGCGCCCGTTCATTCAAATTCATTTGAGGCCGAGTGCGATTTTTAATTTTGATGCTTATAATTTCCGGGACAGTTGAAAATAGTTGAAAAAGTATACTTTTGTTTGTTTGTCCCATGTCCATCCTCAAGCTTGAATTTCAACGAAGAATATTATTAATAAGTATATTTGTCTACCTATGCGTTTGTACATATATATATATATATATATATATATATATATATATATATATATATAATCAAGCTTGAAATATATTTTGTTTTACATTAGAAAATCTGTGCTTAAATATTTTATAAAGTTAAATAGTTGATCATTTGTAAATATTTATGGACGCTTAAATTTTATTAGAATATTTTAATGAAAATAATGTTTTATTTGAATTAATACGTTTGTCGTTTTCCTCCATTTTTCATTGTATATCTAATTTGCATTATAATTACCATTTCGGCTAATGTAACAACAACAACAACAACAACAACAACAACAACAACAACAACAATAATAATAATATTCTTGTAATAAGATTTCATCGTAAATATTATTTAAATTATTAAAATTGTGTAAATATTATTTTACCGAATATTTTGAATAATTTCTAAATCATCTATTGAAGCCCGTAGTTTCAATAATGTAATTTGTGTTTTAACAATTAATTTTCATACAACAATTAAAAAATCATTGCTTTCTAATTGTATTTTATTTTAGACAACAATTTGTTTGTATTTTAGACAATAATTTGTTTTGGATAAATCATTATTATTATGTATATGTATTATGAGTTCGTATTCGTAAATTGTTAGAGTAAAATGCTGAAATTCGTACTTCCAAGAGCATTGATACACAAATTATTAATTTACATAAGAAATGTGAGTAATTCAAATAAAATTTATAAAAACTGTTCTTGCCGTGTGATAAAGCTTATAATGAAAAAAGTGCATCGATTAGTGTAACAAATACTTTCTGAATTTTGTAACCCCTTTCGGCACATAAATATATACGGTGAATAAATTTTGAACAAAGTCGTGTCTCGCATAAAAATTGTATTGCCTAATTTATTCAAACTAGAAAACTTCGGGGTTAATTTAAAAAATTGTGTACAAAAAGAGAATCTATCGAGTTTTGGAGGTAATTTTCCAAGACAACCCCGCTCCATCCCTCGACTTCATCACTTTTTGCCTAGGTAACTTTAGCCAGACTGAATGTTCGTTCCGAGAAAGATAGATAGAGAATATGCATATACATATAGATATAAATATGCATACACATATGCATGCGCACACACATAACATACATTGATAGACAAATGCACACGCAAAGATACACGCACATAGGCATAGGGAGGGAGAGAGAGAGAGAGAGAGAGAGAGAGAGATAGTAAAGTTCGCTCGGTCGCGCGCGCCGACGCATTAAAAAAATGCAAGCTAATTTATCGACGTCGTGCGCAACGAAAGTTTCGTCGGCTCGCCGAGGTAGTTTGGCTTTATGTCGTGAATTATTATGACCGTGGAGAGAAGCAGAGAGGGGTGGCGTGGGCGATGCGGGGAACGAGGTGGGATGTAGGCGGTGGGTGGCGATGGAGGAGCGCCGCACAGAAAAAGGAACCCTTTTTGGCCCGGGCGCGAGCGAGACCGAGAGCTAAAGAAGGACGCAACGAGGCGCGAACCACAACGGAGCAAAGCGACGTTTCTGGTTGGCTCTTTCTCCTCCTCCAGCCACCCTCTCTCCCTTTCTCCACCGCTCCCCGTCACCCCGCGGATACCACCCCGGCGCACCCTTTTCGGCTCTTACTCTCGCCGCGGTGCTCGCTTTATCTCGCTTCCCGGCTTCTTTCACTCCCCCTTTTCACCCAATCCCCCTTTACCCCCTTTAACCCCCGCCCCCGACCCGATACAAATGGCCAAAGTAAACTTCGCCATTACGAAGTTATATACCTTGGTGGTCCTACCCACCTAACGTCAGCGGAAGTTGCCCCCGCCATCATTTTGGCTCGGCGCGGCGTTTAAGCAACGAGTGCGTTTATACCTTGGGAGCTGGACCGAGAGCCGCAGAATCACCGTCTGGTTTATGACCCTGTCAGCTTTCGGCTCCCCCACGTCTACCGGATTAGTTTTGTCGGAGAAGCATTCGCATGCGTGGCCGTCGACTTTTCGCGCCACCTTCGCCCGCTCGTCGCTTAAGGCGCTTTTAGAGTCCGACGATGAGGATGACGATAAGGACGACGATGACGACGAGGATGCCGACGGCGATATCGAGGACGATCACGCGCTCGCTTAAAAGATCTTCTGCTCTGCTCTCACTCTCTCTCACTCTCTCACTCTCTCAATCTCTCTCTCATTCTCTCAATCTCTCACTCTCACTCTCTCTCTCTCTCTCACTCTCACTCTCTCTCTCTCTCTCTCTCTCTCTCTCTCTCTCTCTCTCTCTCCTTCCAAGCCCTTTACACACGCGACGTTATCGAGCGGGCATTGTTGTCCTAGGGTCGAGGGAAAAACGTCGGCTGCTAAAGTGGATTTGCTGTTCCGGGATTCAAGGTGGCGGGCTTATGCATCGAAAACTCTCTCAATCTTTTTCTATTTCAAGATGAGTGGCGATGTTGGGCCTTTGTGAGTATCCCCAATCAACCTTTTGTAGATTTCTCCTCGGTGCATTCATTGATCGAGCATCTCGTTATCCTTTTGAATATCGCGTTAAATGACGTTAACGTATAAAAACGCCATTGGAATCTTAGTTCAGAAAGATTTATTTATTCGCTTGTTACTTTATACAAGTTTAGATGAATTATTGAAAAGAGAAAAACTTTATTCAATCGGCAATGTAGTTGTCGTATGTCTAAATAAATGGAACGTCTCATTGTATTAAAAGAATATCGATCCATTCTTATGACGATTAATCAACTTTACATTCCCACGGTATTATCGGTATTTTTACATTTAATCGACAATTAATGTTATCGAGGTTACAAGTGTTCCACATTAAATCGTAATTCACGTTATAATTTTAAAGTACTCAAGTACTTATGAATTTTGATAATGAATTTTTATTATGATGATAATGAACAATCAAGCAGTTGAATAGGAATTTTTTTTTTTTTTAAACGAGTGTATTGCGATTCATTGCTAACTAGAATGAAAACGTTCATTTTTATAATGAATAATAATTTATGCGGGAAGGTCTTAGAGCTTTTAAAGTGGAAATTGAAGAAAGTAGTAATAAATGTAATTGATATCATAGCTTGATGAAAAAAGAAAAAAATAAACAAAAGAAGTTGAAAGAGCGAAAAGAAAGTGCAGTCGTTTAATGTACGTTGCAATATAGCGATCGATAGTTTCGTACTTTTATCCAGTTATACGAGTTTATTACGGGGCATTTTTATAAATAAATAAGTTACTCTGAACCATTAGTGATTAAACAACTTTTTCTAATCTTAATTATTTTAGGGCTGCAGTAGTATCGGATCGTACATCCTAAACACTATTTTTGCCGCTACTTTAGACTGAATTATGAAAGGTTCAATCATAATAAGTAAGTAATTTATGAACGATGTAAATAACCATATATTATCTCATAATCTCGTTTTCACGACTATAAATAAAGGTCGTCTTCATCTCTACGTCCCTGCGTAAGAAAAAAAAAAAAAAAAAAAAAAAAAAAAAAAAAAAAAAAAAAAAAAAAAAAAAAAAATTAAACAATAAAACTAAAAAAAAAGAAAAGAAGAGAAATAAAGATACAGAGAGAAAAAGCAGTGGATAAAGGACTAATATTCAAGCCTAAACTCATCGGGGACGAAAGGATCTTTGTTTCCGACTTTCAATTCATTATCCTCGCAGGACTGACTTCATTAGCTTCTTACGAGATTGTCCACATAATAAAGCCCATATACCCGTAGAGGTGAATATCGGCGGGTATCGCGCGCGCGCGCATTGGGCTAACAAAATCATCGGCCATAAATAGTTTTATAAGGTTTCGCCAATCGGAATTTTTGATGACTTTGGCCCGTATGTGTCACGGAGGGCGGCGATACTTTCAAGAAGAAAAAATCGAGGGCCATTGTATCGATGAAATTGACGCGTACAACATTGATCCACGTTAGCAGCGGATGCTATATCGTCGCTGCCCAAATCCGGGGAGTCGCGGCTTTTTCGACTAGCCGTCGCCGTCGCCGCTGTTCCTCCTCGACTCAAATTAATTCCCATATTAAAATTTGGCTTGCAAATATTCTTGACCTGCGGCTACCTACGGACTCGCGCTGCTGATTCTCATCCACTCTCTCTCTCTCTCTCTCTCTCTATCTATTTATCTCCATCTCTCTGAACATTCACAAGAGAGCGTACATGCGTGACGGGGTAAGAGATGTATAGAGTGAAAGAGAAGTAGTAATATACAGTATTAGATATACAGATAGATAAATAGATAGATAGATAGATAGATAGATAGATAGAGAGAGAGAGAGAGAGAGAGAGAGAGAGAGAGTGCGTGCGTGTGTGCTGGCTAGAGCGATATCCGCGTACGTGCACACGCGTAATTTACATCCGTTATTACCCAAGGCTTGAGAGTACCGAGAACGGCGAGTGAAAGAGAGAGAGAGAGAGAGAGAGAGAGAGAGAGAACTGCGGAGAGCCTTTCTCCGTCTATTTTCAGAGCTTTCGGCGGTCATCGTCCGGGCTCACATAGAGTTCCTAGCCTTGAAAAAGAGGGTATGGGTGGATGTTGGGGGGAGAGGGGGGAGGAGGCGCGTAATGCGGTGGCCTTTTCCCTCCGGGGTAGCGGGCGCTCGAAAACGCCGCGATCTCTCTTTGTCTGAATTCGGCTCTGGGGTGGTGGCCGACGAGCTCGCCCTCCTTACGTAACTACGAGGAGCTCGCTGGTGGCAACCCTTCCGTCGGCGGCTCCCCCTTATGCCGGCTGTAGAGAGACCGAGGAGTCGCCACTTTCCAACTTTCCCAATTTTTCGCTCCCTGACATCCGCGAAGGCTCGACTCCCGACGTATCCCCGTTCCTTCTCAGCTGCCTTTCTTTGGATCGAATCGAACGTATCTGCTATACGTTGCGTATACGACGAGATATCTGCACCTCTCCCCCTCCCTCCCACCCCACCTCACTTCCCACTCAGTCACCGACCAATCCATCCACCGTCGCTCACTGCTTTTCATCCACGATTTCTCTCGTTCCTCCCCCTCACACCCCCTCTACTCATTACCCGCTAGTTTCTATTCGTCTTCAGCGACCGAAGGTCCGCGTTATTTACGCCGCCCTGACTTTTAGAATATTTCGATGCTCATGCCCCGAGCTGATTATCGTTACATCGATGCTCCGTATAACATGTGATTATGGCGTGCAATAATCGGCAATAATTGAAGAGGAAAAAGCGTCGCTGTGCGCCACCATAGGATTTGCGCGAATACATACTGTAATTGGGTTAATTCGTTCTGTCAGATCTTCGATTCCCGGACAATGGCAAGAATAGTTAGCATTGGCATTTCATCGATCCTCGTCATTTTACGCTTTTATTTTTATTTCACCTTCCCTTCACCTCCCCTGCTCCTCCTCCTCATCCTCTTTAATCTCGAGCATTTTCAAATCATTTAACCGTTTATGCGTCAAACTCGAATGCGCCTCGTTACGTGCGCCTTGCATTATTGCTCTTAAGTTTTTATCTCGCCGGTCGCTTCGACACGCGACTCTTTAAAACCATTAAATTAACGTTCTGACAAATCGATATCAAACTCGATGAAGGCCTTCCCCATGAAATATCGCCATCTAATCCAATACTCTCAACTCAATCTCCATTTGCGCTTTAAACGTCAATCGCTTATTTGCCCGACGCGCGGTAGCTAGAAAAAGATGACTACACATTGCATTAGCGTAAGATTAGCGATTGGATAAGCGTCGAAAGTATATTTATCGCGACTTGCGCTTTGTTCGCTCGTAAAAATCCGCGTAATTTATAACGGAGGCGAAAGGATGGCGCGAAATGCAGTCGGGGCATTATGGGAATGAGTCAGCCAATAAGCATCTTGTTACAAACAAGAATACCTAATCAATCTCAATTCTCGGTGGTAATTGAGACGTAGACGGCCGCGCACATGCACGCACACGTAAAAGTCCTCGTGTCGAATTGAGAATCGTGGATACGCAATTTCCGCAGGATTACCGCAAACAATTTTTTTTTTTTTTTTTTTTTTTTTTTTTTTTTTTTTGTGCGTAAAAACATCAAAAAGACAGAGAAAGATAAAAAAAAGGAAGGCGAAAGCTCCGAGCGAGTCGACATGCATTCACGCGCGATCGATCGATCCGTGTATCGGAAGGTCGCGCTTGCCTATCTACCCTCATGTCGATACTGCTTCAAGCGCAGATTCTCATGGAAATTTTCATATTCATGTATTCATTGTTTATCGCTGCATGTCCTGTCCACTCTCTTTTCCTCTCCCGCCCCATTCCCCCTTAGTACCTCACCACACCATTACCACTATCACCCACTCCCTCCCCCCCCCCACCCCCACCCCACCACGAACCCGAACCCTCTTACCCCCTTCCATCCTTAAACCCATACCCACTTACCATACCGGTAATACGACCACCTCCCCTACATCCACCCGGTCAACCTTCGAAACCCCCGTCCCTCGCCGTACGCATCAACATGCCGTGGCATACATAAACATAATGCTCAGTCAGTTATTCTGTAACACAAGAACAACAAGCCTGACAAATCCACATCCAGGAATCGCCCTCCTTTCTTCTTTAGTTTCTCCATTACTGTATGAAAACGCTCGATTGATAATTGTTCGATCGACGCTCGTCATAAACTTTCTCCGTGGCTGGATAAAGGGACAAGTGCGCCAAGCGCCATTTTCTCACATATCGCCAATATTCCCGTCTTCTATTTTGGCTGTCGCGTGAAGCTCCTGTCTCCTTTGCTTTTCCACCTCCACCTCCTGCTACTCCTACTACAATAACTACCAACCCATTATCCCCCCCCCCATACCCACCCACCCCCGCCCACCCACACCACACTATCAATATCCTCGCTCCATCACCCATCTTTTCCCGTTTTATTAACTAGAGAGACCTATCGCGGGTTACTCGTGATTCACGCTCACGGATTTAAAAAGTGACAATTTCACAGCGTTTCGCGGGATCACCCTTTTAGTCCCTTTGTCATTTAAGTTGGCCAAATCTTTGCATTATATTTCGCGCGCCACGTACATACGACATTTTATCGATAATTAGCTATAATTCCGCGTACTCGTTCGGATTATTTTACTACAAAGTATCCATCATTAATTGCGTATTTGTGAAAAATAGTGGAAAATGCAGTATTTGGATGTTAATTCTATTGATAGACAATGGGCGGGAAAGGCAAAGGGCACTTTACGGCTGTGCTAGTTTTAATTAAATATCAGGACGAAGTGTAAACTTACAAATTATGAGTACATTTAATTCTGACGCAGTCGATGATTGGTCACGAAACACTCCTTGGAGAATTAACAAAAGCCCAATTGACAAAACAAGTAAATAAATAAAATTTAGAGGAAGAAAAGAAGGATAGAATGGGGTTAAAGCGGTAGTTGCAAGAGCTTTAAAACTCGGTAATGAATGTACCTTCGTATTAGTTGTTCGTACGCATGGATTAAGCATTCTTATAAAGATCGTATAACGTGACTAAATAATATAATTACACGCTGAGAACTTTTTGCACATCCCTTATTATGATAATCTAAGTTTTTCTTTATTACACTAATGTATTATTCCTATTTAATTACGTTAATTATGTATGGAATGCCCACAAAAACTTGTTAGCAGTTAATCTCACAAATGCAGTATATAAGCATTAAGTAAATGTAAAAAGGTCTTTATTCAGTCCCTAATACGTAGCTTAATTTTCGAATATTTTTCAACTTAAATATCGCGAGACATTGCGGCTTTAGGATTTTAAATATCACCGCCCACTGGCTTCGGCCATAATTGAGAAGGAAGCGCCAACTACTTATTTCGATGCGCCCGAAGAAATATAATTTACCAAATTGTGTCTACCATCGCGTGACATAATTCCAGCATAATTTTCAGCCCCTGTCCCCCCCCCCCCCGTCGCGGCCACCGTCCCCGCCACCGCCTAGCACATCGTCTCGTTCGCTATCACGCTCAGGGCCTTTGGAATTTCCCGGGCACGAGTATCGTCGCTTCGTGCACGCATTCCCGTACAATTAGCGTATTTGCTCATTAGAAGGCAAGTCATTTACGTTTATATATATCGGCATCGTACATAATAATTGCGTATGCAGATGCCGCTCGGCTCGCCCGAAAAGACAAAGACGCGGTCTAATGAATGGACACGGAGGAAAGGAGCGATCAAAAGATTCGCTTCAAACGGCGAAACAAGGGGGTGGCATCCGGTCCAGGAGGGTACGGCCGACCTCGGCATCACAACTCCGGACGAGAAGAGCCGATTGTAATTGAGGGGGCGCAGCCCGACTCCCGAGGCTCCTCCGGTCGTCTCCAAATCCTTCCCCATTCCTTCCCCGTCTCAGTCGCCCCGAGGTTTTCGCATACCTCCCGAGGAGCCACAGTCGTCTGTGCGAGATAAAGTAGTCCGGCGCTCGAGGGTCGGCGCAATTTCTCGCTGGGCTGCACCTGCGGCTCTCCTTCGCTCACCCTGGACCTATTAAGCCCTGGCCGAGGGAGGCCGCGGAAGAAGAATGCAGGTCGGTCTATAGAAACTCTCGACCGGCACTTTGATATCGCGTTGACGCTGAGCGGAGGGTGAGTGGGTGGATGGGCTAAGGCCTAGGAGGAGGGGACGACGGGGATGATGAAGGGGACGAGGGCCAAATGAGATTTTGGTGGTAGGACCGATCGCGGCCGCGTGCGAGGGAGGGCCTATTTCTCCATCCGTGCTCGCGTGCATTCCTTGTCCGGTGCTGGTGGTTTGTGGGTCGGATTGCGGAGTGGGGTGATGTGGGATGATGGTGGGGGGGGGGGAGCACCGTTTGTACGGCTTGGCCATTTTACGGGTGGACGACTGTGGCGGTATGTGCCGAGCAAATAAGTAAGTTTCACGGTGCGCGACTAATGAAATGAAATTCAGCCGGGGCGGAGCAATTAAAGTTTGGAAATTTAGTGGCCAACTTTGCGCGACGACTTGTATGGCAAAGACGACCTCGCCCAATTCTCTCGGCCGACAACCTCCACGTCGCTGCGAGATGAAAGTTTTCCAATCGCTTTTTACTTTACTCGATTCGCCGCTTACTAAGCGCCGGCGGGCCTTTCCAAATTATATCTCTTTCTAACGAATAACGATTGCAGTTGACAAATGTTGACACGGCGATGAGTTAGAGCTTTACAAAGAGATTCGCGCGCGGCGGAAAGCTTAACGGCACACAAAATATTGTCGGCCGATCTCGTCCGCCTCGCCTCTAGATAAATTACAAAAACAATTTGTAAGCGCGTAGATGGCGGTCCCCGGCCCATTATCGCTTTATTATTTCTATATAATAAATAAAATATTTATCGTCGTAATAGAAGTGGCGTTGCTGTATGCTAAATTGGCATATAACGAGCCCATTGCGATCAAATGCGAATCAAGCAAAACGGATTTATAATTTGGCAAATTTTCTAAACCTAAACCCTTGGTGCCAAGAATGAAAAAGAAGACTGGATTCCCAGTGGTCGTAAAAAAGGCAGCGTATTCTCTCTCTCTCTCTCTCTCTCTCTCTCTCTCTCTCTCTCTCCCTCTCTCTCTCTCTCTCTCTGCGTATCACTGCTCGATTAATATGGAATCCGAATCGCTTTTTAATTCCTGTTCCTTTCTCTCGGTTCGGCGACGTCGCGGGGGAGGGCGAGTGTCGCATAATAACCCAGGGTGTCTCCCTTACCGTCAATTTCACTAATCATTCGCTCACACGTTGTCTCCCTTCCGACCACCATCACCACCATCTCCGCCTCCTCCTCCCTCGCTCGCTCGCTCGCTCGCTCATTCTCGTTCTCTTCATTTACCTATTTTCTCATTGTTCGTTTATATTTTTTTACTCGTAGACGGTTGGACGCTCTCGCGTCATTAAACCGCAATCAAAAGTGTGTGTGCGTGGGACTGTGCGTGGGACTGCGCCTACCCTACGAACTTCTCTATATTTCTTGTCTAATACGTACGTTTGTTACGGTACGCGGAGCGATGCAAAGTGAATTGCACTGGTGGACGGTTCGAGCCTAAAGGAAAGTCTTATTTTTCCATTCAATGTCTCTTTTAATCATTGTTTCTAAATTTCGAACGCAATACGTAGGTAGTAACGAAGAAAATGCCTAAGAGCAAAAAGAGAATGCGAGGGAGAGAGAGAGAGAGAGAGAGAGAGAGAGAGAGAGAGAGAGAAAAGAGGGAGGCAAAAGGCGATAAGGGCTGTGGAAAAATCATATAGTAGGTGGACGGGTGGGGAGAGAAGGGGAGAAAAAGAAAGTGGAGAAAGGTCCAGGCTGGTGGGGCGAAAAAGAGAGGGAGGAGAACATCGACTAGGAAAAAAAGCAAAAGAGGCGGACGTGAATGGTGGGGGGGGAAAGAGGGAGGATATACAAAAAAAGCAGTGGCGACGAGCGTCAGCCAAGTCGTCTGTCTTCGTCGCGCCTTAGAGTGTCGGTAGAACAAGTACTTCAAATCCCACGCGCATCGGCTTCATCCCCGTTTGCTCTTGCTATCTCTTGGGGAGGATGTGTTTTTCACGGCTCAGCAAAATGGCCGCCACCCCCACCGTGGTGCGCGCCCTGCCGAAAGAGTGAGAAAGGAAGTTTGTGAGAGAGAGGGAGGGAGAGCGTGATAAAGAATTGGTGGGAGAGAAACGATGGTGGCGCGGCGCCGGCTAAATTTCTCCATCCCGCTCTCTTTATATCCCATTCGTACGTTCGTTCGTTCGTTAGTAGCGTCGGAGTCAGCCTGGATTTTGTCGCACTCGCTCGCTCATTCGGCCTCTCTCCTTCTCGCTCCTTTTAACGACGCGCGCGCGTGCATGCGTACACATCCCCACTTCAGGATGCTCGAACCCTCGAGCCGCCGTAGCCGCAGCCTGCATTCGCAGTAGAACGCTCGAAATTTCCATCGCTTTTTCTCCTTGTCCCGCGCGTTTATGCGGGCTTGTCTAGCCGCGTACGGCCGAGCTCGTAGCCCGAATATTGTTATCTCGCTGCGCTAATGAAATTTATAACTAATTATAGAAAAAGCTGAGATGACCACCCGCGCGGTCGTTCCAATCCCGTGACAATCTACGGGTGCGGGGAAGGTGAACACGCTGTTGGGAGGATGCATGGGGTGAGACGCGAGGGCGGAGGTCGTGGCCGCGTGTCAGGGAACGCGGGAGGGGGAGGCGAACGAGTGGGCAATTGTATTCTCTACGCGGAGAGAGAGAGAGAGAGAGAGAGAGAGAGAGAGAGTTTTCGCGTCTAGCCGGAGAAATCGCATTAATTAAGCCGTTAAGCAGACTTTTTTAAAAGTCGTCGCTAGGGGAGAGGCACCAAGGGGCCCTCAAGGTGAGTGGGGGAGACGAATAATACGCGTACACGAGGAGGGACGGCTTAAGACGGATTCCGTAACTTGGCATTAGCGATTACACAAGTCCGGGGTTACTGCCACTGCCGCCGATGCTACTGTTGCCGCTGCTACTGGTGGCGGTCGTGGCTGTGGCACTGGCGGCGTCGGCGATGGCGTTGACGTTGGCGGCGGCGGAGGCAGCGGTGGTGGTGGTGGTGGTGGTGGTGGTGGTGGTGGTGGTGGTGGTGGATACGCTACGATAACACGCCGAATACCCCTTAGCATCGTATCCCTCTTCATCGCGAGTCCGCGATTCGAGACCGGACAGGGCCGCAGCTCATTAGCCCTCGTTCGTGGATTTCCGAAATTTATTGACCTGGAAGGGATGAGAGGGAACGAGGAGGAAGCGCCGTTATATATACACACAGACGATTGCTAGCGTGAGCGTGTGTGGGAGGGTCTTTGCCGAGCAAACGCACGTCATTAACGCGACGTCTATGATGCTCCTTGAATAACGTAAAGAGAAATCAGCGAAGCGAAATTTTCGAGCGTCAGCCTTTGGTACGCGTACGTAATATGGTTCTTCTGCTCTCTCCCTCAACGCCCTTATCTCGTCACCCCCGTCTCCGTACGCCCCGACCAACGTATCCTCGTTCCGTCAGCCACGATTAAATGCGCTGAGATTGCGGCAAACTTTCGTTTGCGAAAGTGTATTGATTGCCACGGCTGTCTGCACAATGTTGGCGAGCAACGATGTGCAGGATAAACTTTCATTTGATCGGCAAAACTCTGCAATGTCGCTTAAGATAATGGGCGAGAAAAATAATGCGTCGGATAATTGAGTAGGTGAGAAATGGAATTAAATTGCTCGATTGTGTCCATGCGACTACCGATTGCACGTCAATAAGCTTTCTTCTTTCTACTCGATCACCCGATCTTTCCAAGACATCGTATGTGTTCCAAGCTTCGCTCCTGCTTAATATACCGATTACTACTATCATTATTATTATTACTATAATAATTGTTGTGTAGATATTGTTGTTGTTGTTGTAATCGTCGAGTGAAATTGTACAGGACTTGATGGCCAATCATGCATGTGCTCGTCCTCGCGAGAATCAATGCATTGTCATAATCTAATGGCCGAAGTTTCGTAAACGCCGTGAAATGTAGATGAAGGTAAAGTAAAATAATGACGATAATACTGGCGCGTAAAAGGAAAAAAAAATCTTCAATGGTCGCTAATAAGCCGCGCCAATAATTGCCGCGAGGTAAATAAATAATCGTAAGAGAGACGGCTCCCCGATAACAACTTACACTGCCCTTTTAATATTAACGCGCATTTTACTCGCTCTCTCTCTTTCTCTCTCTCTCTCTCTCTCTCTCTCTCTCTCTCTCTCTCTCTCATCTATCTCCGCCATCGCTCTCGACCCCGCGAGGCTCGTCGGGCTTGCCGGTGTTTGAAGCTAGTTAATGCAAAACTACAATACCTGGGCCATAGAGCGAGTGCAAGGCCAGTATCCGGGAGCGTATAATGCCGTTTGCCAGGACCAAAGAAAACGGGGGCTCATTGTTGGGGCTCGCATGCAAGTGCATGCGGACTGGAAGGATCTGGACAACGGGCGGGCGAATTTTACTTTCGGGCAGCGGCAATGAGTTTGCCGTATACGGGCGGAAAGTGCGGGCATTGTTCCCCGCTCGGTTCCATATACGCACGCTCGCTCCCTTTCTCGGTGCACTCATTGCAAATCGGAAAATACCTGGATGCTGGTTGTCGGTGAGGGGCTCGACAATGCAATGCGATGCCAACTCTTGTACGCGGCGAGAGATACAGCTCGCGCATGCCTGAGTGAGAGAGCGAGAGAGAAAGATCAGTCGCTCGTGAGGGTCGTGAGGGCGGGAGGGAGGGAGGGAATGAGTTTGCGAAGGGGAGGGAATGTACACAAAGAGAAAGAAAGGTGGTATTCCGGCAGAATCAAATGACTGCGAGGATACTTGTGAGTGTTAGTTTACTCCTTTGGGTAAACATTTTTATAATAATTTTCAATCAATTTAGTTATTGTTATTTGTTATTATATGTATAGTTTCATTGTTATTTATTAAATAAAGGCTGTACATTATCTCATTGCCCTATCGTAGATACATTTTAACAAATTATACGGAGTGGCGAATGGAATATCTGGTTTCGCATAATAGAATTTTCTCTAGAAATCTTAATTATTTATTCATTTAACGATACACTACCTTATTATATTATTCATTTTCGTCCTTATAGTTTTGCTTTCGAATTCATGGAATTATTCATTGTCAATCCGTGATTTTACTTAAAAGACTTCTTTTTTAAAACGTCATCTTACGAAATTTGTATTTATTATGTAAAAGAATGTCGTGAGGTTTGATTGCCTGAAGAGTTGGATAAACATTTAATTCAAAGTTGTCCGTTAAAATTCTTGTTAAAAATTCTTGGCTTTATATTTGTTTTTACTCAATAATACACGCAAAAGTCTTAAATTATTAGACTTTAATTATAGGCATTTAGTTTTTAATTATAGGTAGTGGGCTCGTATAATACGATATCCGTTAATAAGCTGCTTATCCAAATGAATCTTCGACTAAGTTTATACAATGGCAATTCATTTAGAAAATTAAATTGATTATCCAGCCTATTTCTTTGGAGTTATAGGATGATGGAAAATAATAAATAAATAATACTGCATTGTTATTGCTTTAACGAGAAAGTATATATTACGGATAGTATATATTATACTGTAATTGTCGTAAAAATTTGTTTTCTTCAATAAGAATGTTTGCATAATGTATTTGTCAATGTTTGAAAATTATCAACTAAGAAACGTGCATTTTGGAATTATGGAAGTAAAGATTAATTTCCTTATCGTGTAATTGCACACTAATCACAATAAAAGTCAAAAGATCGATATCGTCAAAATCTACTAATCTATGCAAATAATCGACCACTAATATGAAAAATACGGCAAAGCAAAAATGAAGAATTAAAAGGACAATGAGAAGACAATTATCAACGATATCTCTGACCCTCAAAAACCTATATCTTTTGAAGTGTCCCGTAAATTTGTTTCCTCCGACCCTTTATCTCTCAAGGGTTCTCTCATCTCCTCTCCTCTTTCCTTAGTATTGGCGGTGGTAATAGACTTTTCTATCTCCTTTATTCCTGCCAACGCCGACTTTTCCCCCAATATTCCCACTCCATGAATAAAACACACCAAACGATCTGACTGATCTGCCGTCTCTTTCATTTTTCCCTTCCGCACTTCCATCCTCTCTCTTCCCCTATATCCCCTGATCAACAGATCGCCTACACGCACGTACGCACGCACACGCACACACGCATGCACACACAGACACACACACATACGCACACGCACACGCACACACACACACACACAAACACACACAAACAAACAAACACAATCGCACACGCACACACAAACAAACAAACACAATCGCACACGCACACACAAAAGTGCGCGCTACAGACAGACATACACTCTCTCACACTCTCGTCTCTTTCTATCTCACCCCTACCTCTCTCTGTGCTTCTGTTAGTCTAGACACCAGTCCTATTATCAGCAGCGCCCTCTAACCTTAATTTTTATTTTATCGCAAGCGGTATTTTTAAAAATATCCGAGATCTGTCTCAGTCGTTCCAGCTCCATTCGGCCGACACGATTTCTCGTGAATACAGCTCTCCTTCTTCTTCGATCTTAACCTGAACGGCGTCGAGAAGAATTTGATTCCGCAATCCCTCCATTATACCTCTTCGTTTATACGCCAAAGATAAAGTGGTTCTAAAGAGAAAAAGAAGACAATACATACGAGGCGTCGAGGAAAATAAAGTTTTTTTTTTCTTTCATTCTGCCAACAGTAACTCGTTCGTCTTCTCCCTATTCTTTTTTTCTCTACTTTATCTCTTATGCTCGAGTCTTCTTTTTTCCTATTCCATTGGTGAGAGAGAGAGAGAGAGAGAGAGAGAGAGAGAGAGAGTGTGTGTGTGTGAGAGTGAGAGAGAGAGAGAGAGGAGGGGCAGCTAGAGTTGGATGTGGCGTGATGTATCGCACCTCGTGTTTTCAAGCGCCCTACGTTTGGTTTACTTTTTCCCGCCAAATTCCACATACACATACACCTAAGGATGCACAGAGGCCGGGGTAAAGGGTTGGTCTGCATGGTCGACGGGAAACTCTTCCTTTGAAATTTACCGAGTTTTTCCGTATTTAAGCTTTCTCCCCTGATTCCTCGCTTACATGCCAATGCGCGTGTAAACCGCCAATCGTCTTCTTGGCAATGATTAATTATTATTAGGTGCGTCCCATCTTTCATTACAGTTGATGAGCGTGCGCGCGCGCGTGTGCGCCTTTCAACGGGAATGACCTTGTCGCGGACATTTTATGTCTGACTATGGCTTCATCATTCGACGTATTCCTATAGCGACTCGATAGACTCTGTCGAGGCCGAGTTTGCTCGCTCGCTCGCTCGCTCGTTATTTTAATGGAGTTATCGCCATGCATAATTTGAATTTTCTAATGGTGGGAGGTCATTCGCTTATTCATATTATCATCTTGGGCGTAGTGCACGAGTCGTTATGAATGTTATGTTGAATTTTGTAATTAAGCTTACGGAGAATTTGAGTTAGAGTACTTTGTCGAGTAATTCTAAATTTTAATTCGCCAAAATGTTAATTTCGCCAGTGAGCACGAATTTACTTAAAGAGTTCTGCACTTTATCATTTAATTAAAGCATAATAATAAAATTATATCAACAAACTCTTCATTAAAGTAATGTGTAATCAATTGAAATCAGAATTGTCAGCTCATACTGTTTCTCCATGATGCGATTTAGCATGTTCAAAAAAATTAGAAAGAGCCTGTCAAGATATATTAAAACACCGAAAGACTTTTAAAGAAGTAATCTGTGTGTCTGTGTGTGTGTGTGTGTCTGTGTCTGTGTGTGTGTGTGTGTGTGTGTGTGTGTGCTTGTCTGCGTATATATATATATATATATATATATATATATACATGCGTTAGCGCCTGCGGGTATGTGCGCGTATGCATTGGTAACCGAATATATCAAAACAAACGAGTTTTATCAAAATTAAATGTCGACTCTATAAAAGTACATTTTGAGTCGTACAATTATATTGTTATATATGGAATCCTCCAAAGTTTTACTTTATTGATTCAAATATATTTGGCGATATATTTTTTTTTTTTTTTAATACTATGAATACAGTATTTTACTATTCTTTATTAATATTTAGATATTTTAAATGTTTTATAGCAAAAAACGAAAAAAATAGAAAAAAAAGAAAAGCATGAAAAGAAGACAAATTAAGAAAAAAAGACACGGATATCGTTACTTTTAAAAATCTTATTAAAAATTTCTATATAATATGGTTTTGCATAACTGCGAGTCCTATTTTTTGTAATTTACTTTATTTAAAAGATATTAAATCTTGTTTAATTATCAAGATTCTCCCTACATCTTGATACGTACGATCATTGTAATAGAAGAATTTTCTTGACGTACGAAGAAGCAAATTACTTGTTTCATATATTTATACGTTTTATGTTTCTATTTTTATTTCTATTTCAGACAATATTTATCCTTTCGGTGAACGTAATTTACTTACACATGATAGAGATTAAGCGATAATCGCGCAAATTCTGCCGAATTCTTTTTCTCTATATAAATAAATGATAACAAACAAAATCTATCTTGGAAAGTAAACGTTCGGAAAGTGTATAATTATAAAATCTATAATGTAAACGCGGTTTCATAGGTAATAAAATGCGATTGTACGAAGTACTTCCGAATATACATGTCCCCATTATCAACGATTGTCCGATAAATGATGAAAACTCATTTTATATGTGATAAATCGATGCTGTTAATATTTTTCCATGGTGTTTTATTTTTTTTTTCTTTTTTTGAACTCGGAAGCAATTGATTACCCATACGGGACAAACTATTGGAATATGAAAATATTGGAATATCAAAAATACTGGCAATAATGAAGCGTGAAGAATAATTAAAGGCCGAGCAGTGTATAAAACAGTGTATTTTCCCTAATGATCTGTTAAATTCTGATTGATACGGAGGCGAATGCCCGAGTTGTTGTGTGGTTTAAAAGTGGGGCTGGGGTGGCGGGGTGGGGCAAAGCATTGTCACAATAATTTGATAATTCGGCAGCGTAAGGAATAAAGGGTGCGCTACAACGCGCTGGTCGAGCTTTTAACGGTCGCATCTTCTATTATATAATTTTCGGCCGTCCCTGGCTCGAATTCCGCTCGTGTGCAGTTCACGCGGTTCCGAAAACCCGCGCGATCGAGTCGCTGAAAGCACGACGTGCACGCGCGCTTTTGTATGTGTGGCTAAAGCTCTGTAAAAACGGGAGCCATCATCAATCTTCCGAAAATCGCGCCAACTTACATAAGCCCATAGATAGTACGCAAACCAGAGGGAGTGTGTGAGAGCGAGAGTGAGAGCCAGAGAGAGAGAGAGAGAGAGAGAGAGAGAGAGAGAGAGAGAGTAAGAGAGTGAGAGAGCGAGTGAGTGAGATAGTGAGCGCGTACTGAGCGTTGCTTAGGGTGGTTGGGGTGGGGCGGTGAAGGGGGAGGGGGCAGGATGAAAAGTGAGCGAGAGAAAAGTTGAGCGAGCGGATAATTCGTGTAGAGCGAGATAATTAAAATGGGCTTGCGGAAAAGCCGTCAACCGTGATGCCCAGATAGGTCGTCGGGCCGAGGCTTCGTCCTTTCTCTAGCAAAATTATTCTATGAATGCTGATCGCCGTGCGGCTCATTATGCCACCGCGGCGCACTGGAAATGACAATTTTTCGAGGCGGGCGAAGCAGGCCGGTTGGTGGCTACAGGGGGGGGGGTGGCGTCTGGCAGACGAGAAATTTCCATTAGCGAGAGAGAAGAGAATGAGAACGTGGCTCTCGGGTGCGCGCGGGCGTGCAGATTTTATCGGTGCTGCGATGCTTCTTTTTCCAATTGCGCGCGGACCTGTAGTTAAAAAACAATGAAGTCGCGGTAGGAGGGCGGGAGGGGGATAGACTGGATGCGCGTTAATGTCACCGCTAAAGGCCGAGGGAATGGAGCTGAACGTCTTTTTTACTTCTCTCGTGATCTATTCCACGTCTCGTTGTTCGAATGAAAGCGAATGTGGAAACGACGAGCGTGTAGCATTTTCTTTTAACAATTGAGCGGAAAGTTCTCGTTCGGTCATAAATCGTTGCTTTCCAAGTAATCTACTTTTTCAGATTCAAGTAATGACAACTCGATTCGGTCGCGCTTTACTTAGAAAATTATTCGACTGCCCGAACGAGTTAATTATTACGATTCCCACGACTGTGTAATTCGTCATTTGTTTATTGCATATGCTTACGATATGATGATTATTATCATTATTGATGCTTCTATTTTTTTTTTTTTTTAGGAAGCATATTAAGAGCCAATGAAGATTAACCTATCCAAGATGATTGTCCATCTCTATGTGATGTTTATGATGTTCAACGAGACTTTACCACGCGTGGCTTGTACTTTATAATGATTATCACAATTGCAACTAATAATACAATAATGGTAATTCTTTATTATAATTCTTTTATTAATCATTGGATGTATTATGTTTATAAGTTTACTGTAGGTTAAAAAAGACGAATTTTAAGATAATCTTAAAGCAATTTAATTCTCGTCACAATCTAAGAATGTTATACATTTTATGCCTTTTTGCCATCCTTGGAATATGTTCTCTGTTTTATTTGTTGGTAATTTAATACAAGACACATAGAAAAATCAATATTTTTATAAAATTATTTCAAGCTTTTAAAATACTTGATTCGTAATTGTAAACGACAAGCTTAAACAAAAATTTAGTTAAAGGTTTACTTTTATTTCAAAAATATTTCTTTCCTTTTTCCTGTCATTTTAAGCATTATAATTATTGTTAATATTATGGAACATAAAACTATTATTTTGAACGACGTGAAAATTAAATGTATTAGTAAAATTAGTATTTTCTTTTATTATTTTATCAATGGATAGGTTTATCGGGCATTTCTAAAAAAAAAAAAAAAATCCAATAATAAAACGTTTGATGTTACAACATTTAAGCATAATCTCACTTATAGCATGTATAATTAGCATTTTCTTTACAATTATGGAGATATTTTTATGATAATTTTCGATTGACCTTGTATTAATTGATATGCTTATTCATTCAATAATATGATATAAAATATTGCCAGTCTCGGTTTAACGACCTTAGTTTTATTCGTTTTTGTATATATGTTCTGTATATATACACATACATACAGACACGCAAGTATACAGATATATGTATATGCGTATGTACAGGAAGGACTCAAAGATTAAATAAGTGAAGCCAATTGTGTCTAATTCTCGTAACGATCAACCAATGTTATCGAATTATAAAATTTTTTTAATAATTAAATTACTATTTATTGATAAACTAAAAGTTATGTAAACCTGTAGAGATATAAAACTATAAAAATACGTTTAGAATTGTTAAAATAAATAGCAAATTAAAATATTTTAATTTGAAGTACTATATACCATGAGCATAAGTTGTCCGTTGAAGGGAGTTGAATTGTTGAGAGTGTGTTGAATAAAATTTGACATATTTTTTTAGAAATACATATCCCTGTTTAGTGGCCGAATAGGTGAATTTCTCTTATTGAGAATAATTTCAAAGTACAAAATATTAAAGCATTATCTACATTTGAACAAATTTGTAGACACTTGAAAATTGTTAGAGCACTTTCTATGTATGCAAAGTACCTAGGGAAAAAATGTCTGCCAAATCGGTTATGTGCACACGAAAGACCTCACTGGTTTTGCGTGGAATTACTCAGAGTTAAAAGTGCAGTATCCGCGAGACCTTTTGTTTTTCACACGAGATAGTGGTGATTTATAAAGCGCTAACGAAAACATGAAGGACGGGCTCACTGAGAGAGAAAATTGAATCCTTTCAAAGTTATTTCAACGTTTCGATCCGCACGCGCTTAGGAAAGGAGGAGAGGAAGGGGGGAGGAGAGAGAGAGAGAGAGAGAGAGAGGTCGGAAGAGAAATATCATAGTCATTTTTCATTTTATTCATACCTTTCTATCTCTATCTCTCTCTCTCTCTCTCTCTCTCTCTCTCTCTCTCTTTATCTAGTTCAGCCTCTATCATTATGATAAAAATATTGAGCAAGTTTGCGTTTACAACAGCTCACGCTTTCGCTAGATTGATGCGTAACCGAGAAGACCGTCAGCATTGATACTTTCGAACTGATGAACATCCGCGTGAGACAAATCTCTCAAGGCGAAGAAAGTTTAATTATAAGCGTAAATAAACATGAGACTTAGAAGAAATACGCAAGAGTGAACGCTGACGATTGTGTATCTCCTTAGCTGCCTAACCTACGTCGCTCTAGAGCGACGCGACACCGAGGAAAGAGTCAAGAAAGAAGGACAGAAGCACGCGAACCAGTAGACGCTGGCACGCTCGTGACAACGACGACAGGGTGAGAAGTCAACTCCAGGAATAGGCGCTAAAATAAATCCCCCACCAGGCCTGACTTTGGCCACGCACGCCAATCAGAATTGCCGCTACTTTTTTCATCCCCCCTCCCACGTGAACGTAGAACGGCCCCCCTTTTCTCTCGCCGCCGTATTTCCGCCCCCACCGACTCTGCACACCTATAGCGTAGATTTTTCCCCTCTTAGGCCAAAGGGTGACTACGTATTTGGTGGGTGGCGAAAGGATAAGGGAGGGGTGGGGGGCCCGGAGCGTGACGCGCGATCTGCGCAGTACGCAACTTTTATGCGGCCTATACGCTGGAGCCCCTGCGAATAGCGTATAAAAGCGAGGGAGAAGGAAGAAGAGCGGGGATCAATTTCGAAATAACATCCCCTACTTGTACTTTCAAGGCTTTCGGGCATCGATTTTAGAGGCTTTCCAGGGCTTTTCGAGAAAGCCTGATCAACAGCCGCTCTGTTGTTGCTTTGTTATTTAGTGCTTTTTATCTTAGACTATCTTCGTACTTGCTAGTTGAGCACTTTATCCGCTAGTGCTTCACTCACCGTACATCGACACTTGCACCGAGCTTCTTACATTATTTCCCCCTTTTTTTCTTTGTATCCTATTATCGCTGCTCGTTGGCGATAATATAATTTCCAAACACCTGACCGCGGTCTTACTCAGGATCTTCGAAGTATATATGATCAGCATCTTAGCGAGTCTATCCTTGCTATTTATTATAGTTACTTTATGCCGGATTTCCTTCGCACATTCTACAAGAACTTGAATTTACTTGCACATTTTACTTTACTTTCATTTTACTAACTGACATTTTTTATCCTCGTTTAAACACATGCACAAGAGTGCGCATACAACTTCGCTCCAAGCGTGCAACAAACAGTGGTTGCAACGATTTGCTTTAAAAGGATATTTATTTTAGTATGAAATAATCGATCTTTGGCCAGACTAATTTTACAAATACAGCTAATTAATAATACGCTTCGATATTAATAATATGTGTGTGCGCGCGCGCGCGCATATCTGTCTATACACGTGTTTATCTATTGTTTAGATTTCTAAGAGAGTTAATGAAGCTTTTTTATTTTGTTATAATCGAAAGTCAAACGAGCTTTTCATTATTTTGGCTCATGAAACGTCTACACAATAATATAAAATCATTTATATATATATATATATATATATATATATATATATATTATATATAAATATTCACACATACGCCTAAACATACCGAAACACAGATGCGCAATAATAATTTTAATATTATAGATTAATGCTATAGAATAATATTACTATCAATAATAATTCTAATAACAATATAAAGTTATAAGAAAATATTTTAATAATTATTAAATACTTAATAAAGAATATTAATCTCAGTTGCTTTTGTCTAATGAACAAAGCTATTTCTCTTACAATATTTTTTACTCCAAAGTGAGTTTCTTTCCTATTGTTTAAAAAGATTTCGTATGCTCTCATTGTAAACTAAGATTTAAATCTTTTCTGTTCGTATTGTTTCAAATTATTTATAACAAAGAATTTCTTTTTTTTTTAACAGAATATTAATAATCTTTTTCCAAAACCATTATGATAAAATCGATATATTTTATGAAGTTTTAATTATGTTATGGAAGAAATAAAGAAAAAAAAATGAAAAAAAGGAAAGAAGAAAAAGAAAATGGTATTTAAAATCTGTCAGTACGTGGTAATTTTTCATTCAAATTTTTCCTAAATCACATTTTATAATTTCATCTAATTATGGCATCAAAAATTATATAAATATTTAGATCATAAGAACTATAAACATCAGTGGATATTCATATTTTTAATTATAAATTCATCCACTTATTTTGTAGGAAATACTGATTGTAAAATTACAATTTTTCCCTTATAATGCAAATAGTTACGTTTATTCGTTTCATACGTTAATTTGTATTATTAACGAATACGCATAATACACTTATAATGCTTGCATATATTATTAAAATACCTTCTCGTTTCTGAAACGTCATCTTTTTTCTCAACAGCTTATTGTAATATATTAATGACAGAACCGAGTGTGCCCTTAACGAACATATAATTCCAAATTCATTTTCATTTAATTCGCTTTTAGTCTATGAGAAAATGAAATTTTACCCACCGAACAATACCCATTGCTTATAATACAAATATAATAGTCTATTCGTCTCCCATGTTGGGGCGAATAAAATTATTCCCAATGATGGAAACTATTATCGGGAAAATGGTCGGTAGAGTCAGTCTCAAAACAACATTTACCGGCCCATTCAAATGGAAAACGATCTGTTGTTTCGGTTTCTTGGGACGAGACTTGACCTTCGGTATACCATGAGAGATCAATCATGGCGATACATAAACGCGGTCAGGGGCACCGCTCACATCGGCCGCCCTCGTTGCCTCCCCTGTGCATCTCCCTTTACTACTCCCTCCACCCCCACCCCCATCCCCGCCCAACCACCCTCTCTCACTCTCTCACACTCTCTTACGTTCTCATACTATCTCGCACTATATCGCACTCTCTCACACTCTCTCACACTCTCTCTCACGCTCTCTCACACTCTCATACTATCTCGCACTATCTCGCACTCTCTCTCTCTCTCTCTCTCTCTCTCTCTCTCTCTCTCACTCTCATACCATTATTCCTAACTGGAGGCAGAGTCGTGTTTGTACATACGCGAACGGGTTTTGTTTATGCGATAAATATTAATCACTGGAGAGACGGTGCATACGCGCTTACTGCGTCTCTCTCACAATGGCGACGAGCAGGGCGAAGAGGAACGAGCGGGGCAAAGGAGAGGGAAAAAAAAGAAGTAGCGGATAAAGTCCAACGGAGAGAGGCAGCAGACGCGATCTTTCGACACGCGCGTTTCATAAAATATCTCCTTCGGAAGCAGCCGACAGATCCACGAAAAGCTAATCCGTTGCGCTGATTTTTCATTCAATCAATTTACAGAAGCATAAGGTGTCGAGTTCCGCTCCCCTCTCGCCATCTTTATCTCTCCAATACTTTAGTCCTGACGATTGCGCCTTGCAATATGAAATTAGTATTAACTGGAAAGTCGGTGATATTCTGTTGGGATCGAGGAATAGATGTCTTCTTATGTTGTGTCTTCTTCTTCGTTTTTTTCTTTACTACTGGGAATATCCATCTCTTATTGCTCGTACTATTGGAAGTATCGGAGATGAAGTAGCGCAGATGAAAGGACTTATTATAACTTATGTACATAATTTTAATCTTTTATATGTGCATGAAATCGGGATAAAAACATTGAATTAATCATTAAAGTTATTTCAATAAGATAATCGAATTTACTTAAAAAAAGGAGGTTAATGAAAGCTTTGTTCGCATCGATTCGAAGCTCATACCTGATGGATTTATTATATAAAATCGGATAGGCAGTTAGGCGCAATGAAGACACAGGTGATGAATTTGGGGAATACTCCCTTGCACTCGTGTATTCTCAAATGATGTTACAGAAGGCGGTTCTAGAGCTCCCACCGCCAAAGAAAAGAAATTGAACGTCCCTAGGGCTGACGTGAACCTCGAAGGAATATCGAAATGTAATAGTATATATGTGGCGTGGGGGGCGGGTGCTGGCGGGCGGGGGGGGGGGGGGGGGGGGGGGGGGGGGGGGGGGGGGGGGGGGGGGGGAGCTAAACAGTGTGCGGCGCCGTTTCTTCGGGGTGGAAGGTTAATTTTCCATTTGGAGGCGAAAATTTCGCACGCTGGAGATGCGTCGAGCGCTCAGTCGGGGATGTATTAGCCCCTTGGCTCTCTATGTCTCCCTCTTCGTCTCTCTTTCCCGCGTCGTCCATCTCCCCCTTGTTCTCCATTCTTTTTCAAGCCGTTCTCTCGACGAGCTTCTTCTCTTCGTCCTCTCTCTTTCCTCGTCTCTCTCTCTCTCTCTCTCTCTCTCTCTTTCTCTCTCTTTCTCTCTCTTTCTCTCTGTCCGTTTCTCTCTTTGCGTGCTTTTGCGAGAATCCTCGCAATAAATTATGCCGCACGCGCGCCAGTGCTCGAGCGCTTGGTGGGAGGAGGAGGGGCAGGGGGGGGAGAAATAAATGACCCACCCTCTTTCGGGTTGCCGTGTTGCCGTTGCAGGCAACGTCCTCCCAGGCGCTCTCTTCTCTTTCACTCCCTCGTTCTATACGCCCCTTCGTCTCTTTCTCGCTCACGAATACTCTTTTTCCCTCTCATTCTCTGCTTCTGCTCTCACTTGTCTTCTCCGCCCCCCTCTATATTTCTCTCCCTCTCTCTTATCCTGTCTCCACCCTACGGATATATACTGTCGTAGAACCAGAGAGATATAGAGAATCATGAGAGAGAAAGAGAGATAGATAGATAGATAGAGAGATAGAGAGAGAGAGAGAGAGAGAGAGAGAGAGAGAGCGCACGCGCGCGTGTGTGTGTATATGAGGGTGGGAAGGAGAAAGCGAGGAAAGCAGGCTTTAAAATTATAATGGCACGCGCAATTTTGATAACCGTTGCCCTGAGGTACCTTCCATCTCGCTTTTCCTCCCTAACCCCTTCTTTTTCCATCTTCTAGTCTCTCTTTTGCTCTCGGCCTACAGAGTTTGATATTTCACTCCTGACTCTTGCGCGCTACGTACGTCGTGTAACCTCCCTTCCGGCTGCCGCGGGATCATTATACCTTTCCTTTCTTTCCCGCCATTTCATCTCCCTCCCGTCCTCTATTTATCCATCTATCCCATTCGCACTTTTGTTCTCTCTATCTTTATTATTTCCTTCTTCCTCTCACACTATCGTTCATTTATCTATCATTCTCAGTCCCACCGCGCCTCTTGCTCATAGTCCTCCTCTAATCGCGCGCTGAGATCGATCCGAAAATGAGCTCGTCTTTTTGCTGGCTCGCGTGCCCGCTTTACTTCCCTCTCATCTTCCTTTCTCCCTCTTCTTCTTTCTCATATTTTCGTTTTTCTTCCCGGTTCATTTTTTGCGCGCGTGATGCAGCAACAGCCGTACCACCTTCCACCTCGCTCCTCTCCCTCTCGCCGTCCTCAATCACCCCATCACTCCACTTTTACTCACTACTCACTACACACACGCACACACACACACACACACTCACTCACTCTATCTCACTATCTCACTATCTCACTATCTCTCTGTCTCTCTTCATATGACGAGATATGTTCTTCTTGCGCTTTTTAGCCACGGTAGGAAATCGTCGTCCTCGTAGCGTTTCCTCTTCTGCCTCTTTTTCCACTGCATAATCACGCTGTGACGCGAAAGAATAAGGGATGCGACGGTGTGGGTGTACGGCTTATGGTGTGAGCTGCGAACGTTTTTTTGAATATTGGTTAAAACGCTGATCTCGTGACGCGCGCTGCATTGAAATCCCGGCAATCAGATTTGCTACGGATTTGCGTTGAGGCTTTATATTTAATATACCTGTGCATGTATTGGTACGGCTCGTCGCCCTCAATTATGACCGGCAACTTAACTATTGTTTGCCCGATGGCTTAAAATAGCCTTTACTCGAATAAGTGTATTTGTATATACGGCCCTGATGTTGGCGCAGTTGCTGAATTGCAATCGCAATGCACCGGAAGAGTCGGCGTTGTTGCCGCTCTATCTTTTCCATCGACTGTTACTCCAAAATAGTTAAGTCAAATTTAACAAGAGACTTCGAAACATCGGCGACTAATGGCAAATATTTCAAAGGCTCGCTTCCAACGGACACGCCCACTGCACACCGAAGGATTATTTTCGCATATCTTTAGAATAACATTTAGGGCTTTAATTTTGTAGTACGCGAACGTGAAAATGTTACTCTTCGCTCGTTTCTACTTTTGAAAGTTCATCGAGCTTTCGCCGTTACGCGCGTACTTATACAACCACGCACCATCAAATACGAAATATATATAATTTTCATACCCTTAATTAACATTGAAGTATATTTATATGCGCTTATACGTTGTATGTGTATGGGCGTGTGTGTGTGTGTACTTGGGATATGTCATATTTCCTACGCATTTTTAGTATTAAATTAAAAGATATATGCAGAAATCTGTACCAAGTGGCTTTAATTATGATTATTTTTATGGTAATGAAACAAATGGTAAAATAGTTTTCAATCGTCGAGTTTTAGGTACAAGAGGAAAAATTGAATGCGAACATTTTTTTCTCAATAATGAGTTCGTATCGATAAGATAGGCTGTTTCATTAACAATAATTAGTCCGTAATGTAATAAGTTATTTTATTTGATTTTAGACAAATATAAAAAAAAAAAAAATTTCTTCATACAGTTGATATTTTTGGCTAAATTTTTTTCAATAAAACGTTGAACGCGATTTTTCCACTATACGACATTGATCAATAGTTAAAAAAATCCAAAACAAACAGTTACATTAAACTGTATGTGACATTACCATGAGAAAGTTTGAGAAAAAGCTCATTAGAGATCAAATAAAACGTTATCTTAAGTAGTCAACCCATTATCTTTTTTTTTTTTTCATTTTTTTCGTTATTATTAATAATTATATGTATGTTGTGGATTTGAATTTGTTACGGGTGGTTTATTTTATAAAATAAAAGTAGATATTCGACTCGGATGTAGAATCATTTTCTATATTCCATAAATGGGCAATAACAAATCATATGTGCAATTTAATGTACGTACATGTGTATCTAGAGGGTAAGACCATACTTTGTACACATTTCGACAAAGCTGGGAAAAAAGATATTTGAAAAAAATAAAGTTGGAAAGAACTTATTATCGCCGAATGTAACTGTCTCCATTTTCTTGACTTTTCCAGCCACGCGGAGAACAGTGGAAATGGCAGAGCCGTTAAAACGATATTACGCTCGTGAGATATTAACGTTGTCTACGTATCTCTCATTCTCTCTCTCTCTCTCTCTCTCTCTCTCTCTCTCTCTCTCGTTTCCTCCCTTACTGCCTATCCACACGGGTCTCCGAATTCCAAACAATGGCGAGCTCCTATATGCAGACACTAGATAGAGAGCTCGAGAGAGACAGAGCCAGAGATATAGATAGTGTGCGTAGTCATATGCATGCGTGCGTGCATGCGTGAGAAGTAGAGAGTTTTCAACGACGATGCTTTGTAAGCGGAAATTGTTTAAGCTTTTGTATTTTGTGGCTTCCAAATCTCAGACGCCATTCGTCGAGGCAGCTATTTGGCTGAATAGTGATAGATGGAATAGAAACTCACGAGTATGGTAGTCTAATAAATGCTGAGCTTTATTCAGACGGAGTTTAATGAAGCTCCGCATGAATCGCGAGGTCGTGTTGCTCGGGAAAAGCTCGTGCGACGTTTCGTTGGTTAACGTTTCGAAGGTAAAAGAGCCTGGGACTCTGCATTGTCAGATAATCAATTGTCACCTTATGAGTGAATTCGGCAAAGCAGTTTTTTCCTCATCGGGCTGCACGTGTATCTGAGTCGTGTATCTCTTTATTCGTTAGTGTTCAACTGTATTGTAGTCTAAGAATTCCAACATATCGTTTAGTCATATCGCGTATATGTACATTTGACATTTTACATTATAAATTATATAATGCAATTAATAATAATGCATTTGGTCAATGCTCCTTTAAGCAATACTACTTTCGCGTTAATTGCTTATTGGGCTATCAATATTTTTCTATGCAAATGTATCGAGATTTGACAAATTCATATATATATATATATATATATATATATATATATATATTGAAAATATAAAAGTATTGGGAGACGTGCTCTTAGAAAGTGGTTAGTTAAAAATAAAATATAGAAATTAGAGTTACGTTGGAAAAGTGAGCGAGGTTGCGAATGGTAATTTTAAATTATAAAATATTCCATTAAACATTAAGTTGAATTATAATTGTCTATATAACATTTATGTATTAAATTTTTACCACATTTGTATATTTATATATATATGTGTGTGTGTGTGTGTGTGTGTGTGTATTACGTGTTAACAATTTGTTGTTATAAATATATTGAAATTAGTAATTCTGTAATGGAAGAAATTAGATATTTCACCGGTCATTCGTTATTCGTGCGCTTAAATCTTATTAGTGGAAAACACTTTTTATGCCAATCTTAGAGGACGGGTGGGATGGATGTTAGAAGAGGAGGAGGAGGTGGAGGATGAGGTGGGGACACCGTAAAATAATAATGCATTCGATCATTAAATATTGAACATTGAACTCTACCGCGCAAGATGGTTTTCGAGCTCACAAAGTAGCGTACACATTATGTCCAGCGAATATACGAGTTTATTTGAACAATATGCAGTAAGGTAATATTTGTACAAAAGAAGTCCGAAAAAAGGAAGGAAAATGAAAACAAAGGAAACGCACTTGTGCATACATGCTCTTTTTAATTACTGTCCGTCGTTTGGTCTGGCAAAATAAAAAAAAAAAGAAATAAAAAAAAAAAAATAAAAAAAATACAACAAAACGGCAAAGAAAATTAAGAGGAATAAAATGAGAAAGAAGATTGAAAGAATCCAAAAGTATAAAACTTAACAAACATTGAGGAAATAAGAAAAAATAGAAGGCGCCGTGAGCGTCGCGCACATGGGGATGCATGAATTTCCGCGCCGATAGGGGGGGGGGGATTGGAATAAAGATTATTCGCGAATATTTTTCATTAGGGATCATCTGTCAAAGTAAGCCTGTAGCCGACTGTTTAACATTCTCCGCTGGATATTTAAACATCGGCCATCGGCCGGACTCCCAGGTCGGGAGTAACACAGCGGCGCCCGCGAGCTCCGGGGAAAGCTTTCGGGTGGCTGCCGTTGCCCACCTATCGACCCTCTCTCGAGCTCTTTCGCCATCTCCCTCTCTCCCCTCATTCTTTCTCACTCTCATTCTAACCGGCTGGCTCGTTCGCTCGCTCGCTCGCTCATTCGTTTTTCCTCTCTCGTCTTTCCGCCTCCCTTTTCGCTCCCTCCCGCCCCTCTCGCCGGATTCGGGCACCGACCTTCGTAACGTGCATGCGCGAGCCTCTATGCGCGTGCATGCGCCGCGCCGAGTGTGCGTCAATTTTTTACTTTCCCGCGCGATCACACGCGCACACGCACTCACACGTAGGCACCTCGAGGGTGGAAAGTACGTTGGCGTCCACGGGCTAATCCTAATTTTACTC
>NW_011948425.1:446544-460853 GCF_000503995.2 Ceratosolen solmsi marchali | reverse complement strand
CACGACTCTCTTCTCTTTATATTACTCACTTACTCCCTCTCACTTACTCCCTCTCTCGCTCTCTCTCTCTCTCATTCTCTCTCATTCTCTCTTACTCATTGTCTCTTCGTCTCTCTCATACGCGCGTGGCCTCGCGAATTTTTGCGCCAAGTTTGGACTTGCCACTCGTCGTCCGCGCCACTACTGGAAATAGACCGGTTAATCTAACCTGGGCGCAATTTGCTCCCTTTTTCCTTTCTTTTTCGAGGCACTTGGATAACGTAACTCGTTCTTCGTTTAACCGGAGTGATAAAATTAAATGCAATACCCGAAACGAATATCTTCTCTAGGCTCCCCTACGACGACAGATTTATTCCGACATGCCGTCTCTCTCTCTCTCTCTCTCTCTCTCTCTCTCTCTATCCTTACCTTAAGGAACTGAATTTGTATTTGCAAGGGAGAGATGATTTTCGTTCGAGCGCAAGGTAGATCGGTGATCATATCCACCCAATGGGACAAATTATCATAAAATGACCAAACAAAGTAAATACATCGACTTGCCTTGCGTTCGAGCGTCTTGGATTTATCCTTGTCGTTTAATTGCAGCCTTTAATCACACCCGAGCGGCTTTAATTGGAAATTGCATTTAATGAGGAGCGCAAGCCATTAGTACGTCCGATCGATAAAAAAATATTGTCTCGAGAATAATGTCTGATTTTTGTCGGGGCTTATAGCGTGTCGTCTCTCTCTCTCTCTCTCGCTCTCGCTCTCTCGTTGTTTTTCTCGTAGCGGCAGTAGTAGTAGTAGTAGTAGTAGTAGTAGTAGTAGTAGTTGTTGTTGTTTTTATTTTCGTTGCGGCGCCTAATCGATGGAAGTTGATCGTCGCGAAAATATCGTGTATGCCAGCGCGTTAAAACCACGCGAAGGGAGAAATTCAATTTACGGATGCATAGTTTTCGGACGCGAGGCAGGAAACATCGATTATTCTCAGAGAGCCGTGTTCTTTTTTTCGAATAACCGAGCAGAAATTTTTAAATCGGTTATCGATTACATTCATCATGTCTCTGTAGTGATGTGTCTTTCAATATTAATCGACAATAAAAATGATTTTGTTTCAATGGACTTTTCTCATTTTTCAATCTATCTCTTAATTAATATTAGTCATTATTATCCGCTTTCTATTACACTTGGACAAGCTCGACGGACGAATGAAACAAATACATATATATATATATATATATATATTTTAATACTCGAGTAAGTTGCTTTGGACAACTTTTTACCATTCCCTTATTCAAGATGTTTATCGTGATAATCTTTTTTTACTTTGCTAATTATTTCCTGTATTCGTAACTAATATATCGGCTATATTTGTTTTTCTTTTCAAGTTTTTTATTGACTAATATAAAACGTTGCGTCACTTTCCTATTGATAATGACAGTTTAAAGCTTTTAAAGTACAAATTTTCTATTTATCAATGAAATGTATGAAGAAATATTTAATAGAATTAGAGAATTCACGGAAGCAGACGACAGAGCCATTCGTTGGTTGTAAAGTTAACTCGAACAATTCGTAACGCTAATGGAGTTGAAAATCTTTAACAACCCTTCGTTGAAAAATATATAACCATACTTAAGCCGCCGTTGATTCTTTAACGGAGATGAGCGATCGAAGGCGATAGACTTCTGTCGAGAGCGGATTTAACGAGAATAATTAATCACCTCCTGAATAATGTATGAAGACTTTCAGGATGCTCGACGAGAAAGTGCTTAGACTTTCAATGCCCAAGGAAAAACGAGAGATAATAAAAAAGTTTATCCGAAAGAGAAAGAATGACAAAAGATGTGAGGTATAGAGAAATAGACACAGAGACAGAGAGTGAGGGTGTGTGAGAGAGAGAGAGAGAGAGTGAGGGTGTGGGAGAGAGAGAGAGAGAGAGGGAGGGTGAGAGATAGGGGGGGGGGGGTAGGCAGATAATCGGAGGAATTCGAGGAAGATGTCGGAGTTGTTGGAGGTCGTTGGATTCCAAAGTGCGTCGACCGAGGGAAACGAATGGATGCGAAAGCGAACGATATCTGCCGGATGTTAGCACACACGAGGTGACAGCCAACGGTGGGAGAGACTTCAGTTTGCCTATAACCCATAAATCGACCCCACTTTTCTATTAAGAGACGCACGATTGACTTGCGTTGTTCGGCTTCCTTCCCTCGATCGCCATGTTTTTTTTCTCCCCTTCGTCCTTTTTTTCCCTTTCGTTTCCCGCTCTCTGCTCCACTCGCCCCCACTATTCGGCCATTTTTTTTTTCGGCTCCCCCACCGGCCACGAAAGGACGACGACATCCTGCGCGAGATTCGTATTCCCCTCCAAACGCCAGCTACCTTCTAGCCATCTAGCTGGTGTAGAGACGCGGAGTGGGAAAAAAAGAATAGGAAAAATCTGCATCGCGTAGTAACGGATCAACGCTTTTCCGTGCCCCTGGACACTCCAATTTTTTTCTACCTTGATTTCGTTTTTGCCATCGGATCGCTTTAACTTGATATCCCTTGAAGAATTGAAGTTGTTACCCGTAAATTTTACAAAAATGAATGTTTTATAAATCCCTGTTTCTTCATTCCTTCCTTCATCTATCTAACAATAAAAACAGGGGTTGGGGGGGGGGCTAATGTGCGCACGTGTTTGTGAAGGTGGTTGCACGTAGGTGGGTGCCATTTGACAAACGATACATTCAATCGCGAATGATAATCATTTTCGTAAAGCATTTAATAGGTTTCATTGTGAATAGTGTTTTATTCTTCTGTATAAGTTGATATGAAATCACTTTACATTGAATATAATTATATATTTCAATCATATGTAGAACTATAGAAACGCCAGATATATAGTTAACTGGCTAAATAAACGTGTTGAATGTGCATTATTGACCTAAAAAATGGATGATAATGAACATTTAAATCAATATGCTCTTGGTGAAATACAAAGATATGGTATTAAATTTTTTTGTATAAAACAAAATAACAAATTACAATAGTGGAAATAATTATAATGTAAAATAAAATTTTTTATATAGGAAGTTTTAAAAAATTTCTATATATCTGTATGCTTTATTTTAAAGGTGTAAGATATTAGTAACGAGTAAATTATTTCACTTTATAAATAATAATTCCAATTGCAACGAATTTAAAGAAATACTTATTAAGTACTAATTGAAATTTGGAATATAAATTTTTTACTTACTTGTAAAGGGATTACCTTAACTATTGCATTTACTATTAATGTTTTATAATGTAAACTAACATCTAGATTAAAATAACAATAAAATACCTTCGATGAAAATTTCAGTACTATTATGTGAAAGCTTTATAAATTTGAAATGGATTTATAAGTACAAATTTTTAAACTAATGTTGGTTTTTTCATTGTTGCAATGCACTATTACGAATAATTTATTGTTTAAAATTTTAAAACTATTGTATGGTATGTATATAATATTGCTTCCTTTAACTATTAAATACTCTTATAAATACAAAATTTAATATTCGTTTGATTTTAACTATGATTCGATAAACGGCCTCGGCTTTGATCTTTCATTTTTTGTTTTGAAATTGCTTGCATTTAGTGACGTTTGATTTTTAAATGCAAATTTCGACTTTGTAATTGTCGATTTTATGAAACTAAGCGCCCATATTATGCGATTGATCGCATACCCGCACTTTTATTCACTCTCTCTCTCTCTCTCTCTCTCTCTCTCTCTCTTACCCTCTCTGTCCCCCTCTCTTCAGATTGAATCTGGTTACGTTCGTAGCTAATAAACATAATTAAAACGTACGCCTCGGCAATGCAGGTTCGTTGTAGCTTTCACTCCGTTATTATAAAGCCTAAATATACGCATGGAAATGAATATTCGTCATTATTTGTGTCTATGTGGTAGAGAAATAATGATTGGGAAAAGGAAAGTTTAAGTTGGTCGACAACTGTCGTGAAAATTGATTTATTGCATAGTCTACTTTAACAAACGTATTGTTATTGAGATACTTTAAAAGTCATATATATTTTGCATATATTTAAAACTATTTCATAATACCGAGACTGTGGGAAAGAATAAATATCTAGATGCAAAAAAAAAAAAAGATTTTGGTCTTTGTCCTGTTAAGGGAAAAAAGGGAAAAATCAATACGGTGCGTCTGACGATTTTGCGACCGTACTACTACTACTACTACTACTACTACTACTACTGCTGCTGCTGCTGCTGCTGCTACTGCTACCACTATTGTTACTACTGCTAAAATTACTATCACAACTATTAAAACAACTACTGCTTTGTCGTATTCTTATGGTTGTCGAACGTTTACTGCTGTAAATTTCATCTCTAGTTTGGCGGTGCTCGATTAAGATTTTTATACTTCTACGCTCATATGCGTATGTAGATATATATATATATATATATGTGCGTTTAACGCATATTTATACGCGGGTAGATCATCACTGAGCGACGCATTAATTTTCTTACACGTCTTTGCGCCATTGTTCCAACGCACAGGCAAGAACGTGCGCTCACGTCTGGAAAAGCTGCTGACGCAACTGCTGAAAGCTTTTAGTCGCTCGTGCAATGTATTAGTAATCCAGCCTTCTTTAATATAATATTTCGTATAGAGCACCGACGTGGTCTATATTTGCAAAAGCCTTGGCGCGCGTACCTTCTATGCTCGAGGTAGAAAATTGCGTTTGAAAAGTGTCAACCCAGGAAATGACGCGATTCGTTAATGTTGCGAGGAGGAGGCCATCTGCTGTTGTTTGTCAATGATCGTGACTATGCATGTAAGTTATGCAAGAGCACGCGGCCATTTTGCCGGAAATGAATGATTGATGAGATTGGAATTTTGATCACACAAGGCTCGGGATGCAAAGGGGCAGTCGTTGTCAAAATACAAACTTACTCGATCACTATTAATTAGTGATTAGTTACAGGATGCAAATTATATCGATATCCAAAGCATAGATGTAAAATTTGTATTACAAAACATTTGTAAGTGCTCATTACTCTTCATTTTTCCATTTGAACGCTGGAAGCTGAATTACCTACTTTTTCTAATCTAATCGATGTATTTTCTGATTATTATAATATTTCTGTAATGGGCGTTAAAACCAGATCGTTGCATCCTAATTACTAAATTTGTTTTATTTAACTTTCCTTCCCCAAACTTTCTAATGAATTCATCATAATAATTAATTTAAATTAGAATAAAATTGAATTTTCAATATTACATATTAATTATCGAGACATAGATTTTCGATCATAAATTGTTCTTTATTAACTAAATATTGATTCAAATTATTCATAATCTATTAAAATTTCTATTATACAATTATCAAGTTTTCCACGAGAACGTTGACTCGTTTTCGTAATGTAAAACAATTGTTAAGCTTTTTTCTTTGAATTTCCTTCTTCATTTGCTATCCCGATAGTTCCAAGGCGATAAGCAATTTCCTTCATCATTCGCGCTAATTTCACTGGGAAAATTTTCTCGAATGTGGCGAACATCAGCTATTCTCTTCACACAAATAACATTGCGATTTCACTATCCAAGGGTTCTTTTGAGAAAATACATTTTTTGCTGATAACGAAAAGCTTAAGTATGCAATGAAATTAAAAATCCTTTGTCGAAATCGGCTAAATCTTCATTACCAATGCATCGGTAATCGGATAACCAATTATTCATACTAATAAGAAAGACGAAATCGTGAATTCTGTCGAAAAGTTAAATTTTACAATATACACGAGTGCTTTCTCAATCAAACTGTAAAAGCAATATTTATAAGGTACAATGAAATAAAATTGACAGTTTCGATTTTATTTTAACCTTACGCTTAATTGTACACGAATCAGACGTTAAATTTTCATAATTAAATCTTATTATTGTCTGCAATTTAATTGGAGAATATAATTGAATTAACCTCACTCCAAATGCTACGAATAAGTATTTAAATACTTTGTACGTTTATAATTCTTGGAATAGCAATTGTCTTAAAATAATAATGGCGATAGCAACTACAATCAATCAAAAAACTTAATTAACTCACAAGACAAAAGTTTATTTAAAGTTCAAAGAATTTCTTATGGTTAGTGGTGGTATGGTTGCGTTTACTTCTGCTCGTGAAGAAAGAGGATAAAAGAAAGCCGAGGCTGGGAAAAGGTGGAGAAAAAGGAAGTCTTGGTATAAAGAGACACAAAGTGAAAGTACTCGTAAGCGATGTCGCCAAGGGTCTCGAAGAGCCTGAACCCGCAGTAGTTCTGCGAAGCTTATTTTCGCTACACTCCTGGGATGAAAAGTGCGTTCGAGACAAATAGAGAGAGTGTAAGAGAGAGAGAGAGAGTGATAGAGAGAGAGAGAGAGAGAGAGAGAGAGAGTAAGTGAGAGAGTGAGTGGGGTAGCAACGGATAGACAGATATGGAGAGAGATGGGAAGAGGGAAGATATGCGAAAGAGAATTGCGTGCGTTAAAATGAGAAGGTTAGTTGGAGCGAGGAAGACGAACTAGTAGCTCCGGTGCTCTTGGAGGCGAGAAGAAGGGAGCGAGAGGTGCTCGGGCCGGGAGGAGAAAAACAGCGGGAAAAAGACGCAGCGGTTTGCCGAACTTGTGAGTGAGAGAGTAAGGGTGCCGCCCCTGCGACGAATTTTCGCGGACGCCATCGCAACTCGGGGCGTGGCCGCGCAGACGCTCAGGAAGAAAAATCGCAGCCGCCGCGCCGGCGGCTGCGTGCGTCGACGAAAAACGGCCACGCGTGGGAAAAAAAGGAAGAGGCATGAGCTAGACCCGGAAAAATCCATGCGTACCATCCTCCGCGAACGCCCATACGTGTCCGTCTGCCGGTCTCTGTGTGCGTGTGCGCGCGTGAGAGGACGATGTGCGCGGAGATTCTGCGTTTTTCGCGCTCCCTAGGCTACTCCTCGATCCCGCTTCGTTTCTAGGAGAGGCGCCCCTCCTGTCCTCGTCCGTGAAACTCGGCGACCCTCATCTGCCTCCTTCTGAAATGCTTATCGGATTAGTGACAATGAAGTAATGACTGCGTTATCGATACGATAATATCAGTTTATCGAAAGAGAGAGAGAGAGAGAGAGAGAGAGGAAGAAAAGGATAACAAGGAGAGTCGAAATTATTTTCCAGCCGTAGCATCGTATCGTCGTCCTCGAGGTTTCTGCTGCTATCGCAGCCGTATACCGAAATTTCAATCCTTTAATTTCAGATGGTATGATAATTCGCGGCAATATTTTAAACGAGTCTGGAAGCTCCAACCACCACCATTACAAACACCACCACCACCACCACCACCATCACTGGCATCACCAACAACCACCACTAGAACAAACATCACCAGCACCACTGCTACTACTGCTACTACTACTACTACTACTACTAAGTACTACTGTTATTGCTTCTACTACTACTATTACTACTACTACTACTAAGTACAACTATTACTGATTCTACTACTGCTACTATTACAACTACTACTACTACTACTACTACTACTACTACTACTACTACTACTACTACTACTACTACTACTAGGTGACTAATGCTACCAGTAATACCATTGCTAATATCAAAACTTCAAACGCCATCGCCACTACTATCGCAACCAGCTTCTATATACACAGACACCTATGCACGAGATTTGTCGTCGCACTCGTCGTCGCTCTCCAATGCATATTTCCTCTTTCGCCCACCCATCCTCTCTCCATCAGCATTCCTCCTCCCCCGCGCGTTCATACGCATGTAGGAAAATGTTCTCTGATTTCTGCGAGAGAGCTTGTGCAACTGCACCGCGCGTTATTTGCGCGCGTCGCTGCAGCTGCCCTTGTGTGCTCAAGATTCTTTTCTGTTGCGTCGCTGATTTTTCATTAGCGGCTCCAGGTTTGTTATAACTATGAGTGCAAGTACCACGGCCGCAGGGAAAACGTATTTGGTATTGTTTTGCGCTGGCTTTATATTTTATTTTTTATTGTTATTGCATTTTTTGTTTGCATGCTCGCGTTGCTGGGGTGCTGATATTTGTTTTTTAAAGCTTTATAAATTAAAGGAAGGAGGAAGGGAGTGACGCCGGGGGTGACTGGCAGGGAAGAAAATTCTTCAATTTTGTACTATTTTTGGGTATTGTTGCGAGACAGTTAATTGCACTGCAGTAATTATCATTGCAAATATATTTGTATTATTGACGTTGTAACGATATATTTAATTGGAATATTGCGGTTGTTATATTTCAAATAATCCGAATGTGTTTGCCATAGTAATGGTGATTACTTACTCTTTCACTTAGATCATGGAGGGCAAACATAATGTTAAAGAATATATTACGAGCTGAAAAATTGCAATAAAATTTAAATGTATTTAATAATTTTAATTACAAATCAACTGCATGCGCGGCGCGAGCAATAAAAATTATCGAAATGCTGTAGGATTGCGAATTAATTATAATTGATCATTAACTGAAATGTTTTGTTAATTATTATGCTTTATGCATATGGAGATAGATAGTCTTTTTACTTATATATGTCTTTGTTAGCGAGATATCCTTATCAATTTAACGTACATTTAATCAAGTATTACTTACACGTATCAAGCGAACGTCTCAAATATAAAACTACGTAGCCTAAGAATTTATGCTTTTATTTATTTATTTCTATATTCTTATTAAATACATAAATTATTTCGAAGTAATTAAGACTCGTCGACAGTTGAACAAAAAAAATTGTCCGCTCGATAGTTTTCCGACAAAACAGGATGCTCTACTTATTGAATTACTTTATTGAATTATAATTCGTCGAATTCGTATAATGTATTCGTCTTCCGGTATGCAGAGATCTAACAAGGACAAGAGACGAAAAAAAGCTCGGTACACGGTTTATTAGATATGCGATTTAATTATATCTATACTTTCTAATTCCATGCTGGATTCGTGGGCACTGAGAGCAAGGAGAGGAATTCGTGAAATCAGAGGGATAGAGATATTACCGATCTTCTTCCTCGAATCCACGTGAAAAGTTCATAAAAGTCGATTCCTTGGGCATTTCGCCGTCATTTCAAGTTCAGCGCATCTATGTTTTATTTTTCTCGATTATCCTGCGATATTTTCACGTGAAAAAGCATCAGCCGCGTAAGCTTGACGGGCCGAGGAAGCTGCGCATACGAAATCTCAAAAGCGCATTTGTCGATTCTCGTGCTGCACCGTTGCTCTTCGATCATCGTTTATCAATTATCGACGGGATATTCTGTCAGGCGCATTGCGTTACATCGCAGTCACCCGCTTTGGGTCTCCGTAGGCGTCGAAAAAGGTGAAAAAGCACGTCCTGGCACTGAAACATGCATTCCATGATGCTCGGCCATGACTCTGCACACTAACATATCGAAATCGCGTGTTACTCTCCTCTCGTTCATTCGTCCTGCATTCTCGTTATCGTTTTCGGTTATCGATGGCCACTGCATACATGATGTCCAAAAATTTCACTTCTACAAAATATGAGCTCGAGTGACCGTTGAGTTTTATTTTACGAACGCTTTTCATGCAAGTTTTGCCGACTGTTTGTACATGCGTAAATGCATTTGATTTGAGATGTAGAAAAGTGCGGAAATGAAATTTTCATTTTAGCCCTTCGGACACGTTTTTCCTCTTTTTTCTTTTCTTTCGTTTCTTTCCGATAAAACGACTTTCTTCTTTAAGAGACATTTAAGGTTACATTCTCGGATACAGTGTAGGAATATGGCGCTTTACACTCGATAAATCACCAAAAATATTATACGGTATATTCTATTAAGGTATATTACGGTATTAAGGCGGATGGTCATATATAATAATATTGTATTTTATCATATTATTCTTATTATACAGTATTATGCACTATATAGTATATATAGCTAATGCAAATTCGAAGATAGTCTTCATTTTACATTTATTTTACTTGTACTTATTCAATATAATACATAATATTACAATTATACGGTATAACAAATTTACAATTCAGACGATAAATTTATTTATTTCCATAGCATATAATTTTCAAATAACTTTCTCCGTATATTTTAATATAGCTATATTGTGAGTGTAATGCAATAGATAAAACCTTTAATACCGTCATCAATATCTTGTAGTACTCAAAATAATTTAAACATAGAATTTCATACGTATATTCGTACTTACCAACCTGCCTACGTACGTACGTACGTACGTATATTACAGTATTACAATTATTTTAAACATATATATATATATATATATATATATATATATATATACGGTGCATTTGTATACATATAAATGTCCTACAGAATGCCAATAACTTTAAGAAATAATGAAAGTTAATGAAATTTAATTTGAGTTCCATTTACAAAAGCAAAAAGAATTTATTACTATATTTATTGACGCGTATGAAATTGAATTTCATACTAGACATAGAGCACAAATAACAATTTTAATATACGCGCGCGCGCGCGCGCGCCCACACAATGACACACGCATACATACACAGACTACACTACACATTAAAATAATAACTTGAATACGTGCGATCTAAGTAGTGTATAATCGTAAGGAAATAGCAATACTGCAAATGTGCAAATACCGAATAAAAAAAAGGCAGTTAATAATAAATGCTGGTCAGGGAAAGATGCCAATAACAACGAGCGTAGTCTAGCCGAATTTCGCATCCGTGGAAAGAGAGTGAGTGAGTTACAGAAGGAAAGATATATATATATATATATATATATATATATAGAGAGAGAGAGAGAGAGAGAGAGAACGGGATTTGACTAATCAACAAGGCACTGCTTCATTGACGAGGTGATGGGGAAGACCTAGAAACATTCGATCATTGACCAGCTCGAAGCATCGGCAGAATGGGCCAGAGGGATACCGAATAGTCAATGAGAGAAGCCGACGACGAGAAGCGAATGTCGCGTGTCGCAAGCAGACAAGAGACGACCGCAGCAACGCCAATGCTTACACGAAAAACGGTACAATGCCGAGCCCCGCCCTTATCACATTCGTTTCTAAGCAGAGTGCATAAATAAGTATTTCGAGCTCAAATCAGTAATGAATTTATCATTCGATCTTTGGTAATAGATCGATGCACCAGTAGGTGGGCTGACTCCGTCGCCGATTATATCCGTGCAACGCTCAGGATATGCCTTATAATGCAAAAACCATCAATTTCCATTTTCCAGCTTTGAAGATGTAAAATTATAACGAAATTAAGGGAGCCAATATTTTTCAATAGTTTGCTAATTAGAAATTATTACTAATGAGCACTCAATGCAGCACAAAAATTGTATTATACTTATGAGCTTGAGCTTGTGAAATGAAATGAAAATTGATAAACGATTTCTACATAATATCAAAAAAATAAAAAAAAAAATAAAAAAAAACAAAAAAAAAAACAAAAAAAATAATATACTTTGAATGTCGTAAAGGGATCGATTGTTTTACGCAGGAAATATCGTCCGAGTCAATGGGGAACCTCGTAAATGCTCATTTAATAAGGGCGAGGAGGTGGAGGATCGCTTGAATTATAAACCGAATGATTTCCTCAAAAGAAAATAGTTTTAATTTTGCGAAAACTTTTTCAGTGGCGATTAAAACTGACGACCCGGCGTAAATTTCCATAAAAGCTGGCAAAGTTTTTCGCGCACAGAGAATACGGGATTAGCAAAGTCCCTGATTTATTAGATAATTTCAGAAGGCTCGCCGGCCAGTCACTGCTACGCCGCCGGCGTTGGCGATGGGCTGGGGGGGGGGGGGGGGAGGGACACAGGGGCAGCCTGGCAGGCCAGGGCATTAAAAGCCGCCCTTCAAAGTAAAAACTTTCGTAAAATTCATCGTTGTAGAATTAGTCACGAATCCTTGACAAAAATCTCGGTACTTGGCATTGCTCGTCGACCTTAAAGCGCAACTTTATTCCTGCGCGCAGCCAATGCGAAATCGCTCGCTTTCACGACGTAACAATTTTTTAAAATTAACGCCATTAAACCTAATCTCGCGCGACGTGCACCCGCCCCTTCGTCCCACTCTTCGTACAGCCACGAAAGACTCATAAAAATGCCTCCTCCATCCTTTTTCCCGGTCCTAACGCTCAAATTGCCATACGGCGCTACGTTCTTAATGTTCATGGCACTCGAGTCAACATATTCTCCCGGTACTTTCTCGTTTTCTATGATTCGCGTTCGTTCTCCATCCCTCATCCCCATGCGCTCTCCATGCGTACGTGTGCGTGCGAAAATCGTCGAATTGCTAAAAGCCACCCTGATATGAGGCGCCCCGAAAATGCGCGTTGCTCAAATATCGGCGAGCTTAAGTATTCTCGAATGTAAAGCGTCGCATCGTGAAATGAAACTTTAACGTTATCGCTCCTCCTCCGCCTCCCCGCCCTCGTGAAGCAATGTCATGAATAATAAGTGTGAAGTTAAGATAATGTACTTTTGTGGTTTTTTTTGTTTTTGTTTTTTTTTTGTTTTTTTTTTTTTGTTTCGACGGTAGATAACATAAGTATTACCAATACTGACTTGATATTGTCGTTTCTAGCCACTTTAATTACTAATGTTACATGTTTATGAGGAAATATCGAAAATCAGCCGTAGCAACTGCAATTAAAGTATTTTAATCCTTCATCGATTATCTATATTTGACTAATGTAAGGTCCTCTAGTTTGTTTAAATATTGAAAATACGAAAATAAGCAACAACAAAAAACAAGAATTCCACCATATAAAAGAAATCTTTGAAATTTTATGCGACACGAAATTATCAGACAGTTAACGATGTTGATTCATCGAATCTATTGTGTCAAATTATATAAAATTATTCAATCAAAGCTCTATGTACATTTTTATCTACAACGTTATCTATCCCTTAAAATTTTCTCAATTTTCAAACATATCTTATAGCCCTTTACCAAATTTATAGGTCACGACAAAAAATTTGATAATTTTACTATTGTTTATGCAATTAAAAAAATTTTTCTTATAATCCCTTCTTATGAATTATAAAAAAGTCTAATCTATAATATTTATCGTGGATTGTGAAAATGTGATTCTACCTTATCTTAAAAATAAAGCTTTGTAAAGTATTTTTAATGTAGATACCAGACGCTGACAATATCAATTCCAACGTTAGGCATACATTTCAAATATTTCGAAATATATGATCTTTATTCTTTTAGCCATTAAGTTTCATCGTTTGAGAATGCATTACATCATTCTTCATAATAATTAGTTAATAATGATCGAACTAAAATTACGGCTAGATGTTAATAATTGTTTTCATTTTTATACAGAGCCATAGAAATATGTGAGTATACACATCGACAGGAACGGGAAATATGTACTTTGGCCCATATATAGACATATCTACTTGAATGAAAGATTTTTCATGTTTCCGACTGTAGTCTTTCTATTTATATTCTTTCTAAAGTGTACATGTGTGTGCTTTTACTGTAGCTGCTATTTACTCATAATTATGATGCAATAATAATAATAATAATAATATATTGGTAGTATAAATAAAAAGAAAGGAAAAATAAATAAATAGCACTTGTTCGTAAAACCATTGCACGCTCTAAGAGAAGACAAAGCGTTTAAGATAAAGCTTTGTAAGCTCGTGTGATTGGAATATACACGCTTCTAAATATATATATATATATATATATATATATATATATATATATATATGTAGGAAGAGAAAAAAAAGAAAAAAAGAGCTGAATAAGATTGTTCGTAGAGTGATAGAAACACCTTAAGTAAGTAGCCGAACAAATTATAAGGGCCGTTAGTTAAGTAATATAGTGGCTTTGGCGTCATTAGGACGGTCGGAGCATAAAATAGTCTGGTGACTCATACTTAGGGCATTAACATAGTAATTTATATGGCGGTGGGCACGCATTGCTCGCCGGAGAATTAGAATAATTTTTCATTGCTCAACGGGCGGGGGAGCGGGGATGGAGCGACGGCGTCGGCGTCGGCGACGAGAGTCACGAAAAGGGGGTAAGGGTTAAGGACGAGGGAGGGTGTTAGGCTCTCGATGGGCGTTCGCCGCGAGGGATGGAGGAGGGCCGCCTCCAGTTTTTAAGCGTTTCAGGAAAACCACTCGAGGCGAAACAAGCGGCACGCCATTGCTTCGCCTCAGTCCGCCTCCCCCGCGTTACGAGCATTTTCGATGCGATAAACGCGCGAATTATGCTTAATGTCGTATACTAGACCCCCTCCCCGGCCCGCCAAACCATTACTTGCTCTTTCTCGTTCGCGCGGGCACTCGAGTATCATCGCCGTACAATTTTCACCCCCCCCC
>NW_011948425.1:441675-446486 GCF_000503995.2 Ceratosolen solmsi marchali | reverse complement strand
TTCTCTACCTTCGTGTATAAACTATCCACGGTCTTCTCTCTCTTTCCGATGCTTCCGAGAGCTGCTCTGCAGGCCGAACGTGCTGAACTTTTACGACGCGACTGTCGCGCATATACCCAACGAAACCTTTGCCTTTGCGTGTTTTTTTTTGGTTTTTTTTTCTGTTTTTTTCATTTCCCCCGTCGGCGCCTGCATCCACCTGCAGCGGCGCAGCGTTGCAGCCGTTCCTCGTTCTAGTCGTTCACCTCGTTCGAAGAACCGGAGCTTTTTTTTTTCAAGCTCCCTCTGCTTCCTGCCCAGTCTCCTCCTCTCCCTTTTCTTCCTCCTCCTCCTCCTCCTCCTCCTCCTCCACCTCCTCCTCCTCGTCCTCATCCTCGTCCTCATCCTCATCGTTCGCTCCTTCTCATCAGAGGCGGTGTTCTTTCTTCTTCCTTTTATTTCCTTTGCCAGGGACGTTACATTATGCAGGTAATTTTTGAATTATTCGTTGTTCGCGTGGGAATTGTCGGCGGTATGGCCGAGGGTACGAAGGAATCGTTGAATACGGGCTTAAATATATTACTCTCGGCTAATTAATTCTGGACAATTGTAACTTTAATTATTTTGTGGTTAAGCATCATTGACTGAATGATTTTAATGTTTATACATTTATACACTTTGAGTTTGAAATTATGTTTACTGAGCTCATTTGTCGAGAAATAACGTACTGTTAATACAATCGAAAGTTAGTTAATGAGAAATTGACAACTGCTAAATCGAAATTTCATAAACACAATTGGCTCAAACGTTGTAAAACGGTTTTATTATCATAATTAACAAAGGGGTACTTTATTTAATTAATTATTTTTGATCTATACATAATTCATAAAAATGATCTATACATGGGGATACGCACAAGCTCGAGCTAACATACGTACACAAGCGCAAGTACGTAGAGTTTAGATTATATATTCAAAAGGATCTGGAATTAAAATATTAATTGCCTGACTAATGATCCTAAAAAGATGTTACATATATTTTTACGCTTTCACACTTTTTGCGTATTTAATTAATTATCGGAAAAATAGGATATCGATTTTCAGCTTCTGATAAGATAAGCGGATACGATTCCAATGCAGTTGCATGTGTGAATTAGTGGAAAATGGCAATCTAAATTTATTGATCACGACGGATCGAATAAAGAGCATAGCATTTGCAACGAGAAACATAAGTAAACGAAGAGGGGCATAATCTTTTATAGAAATATTACCAAAATATATTTCGATTTGCATTGGCCAGCTCGAGCATCTCGAGTACGTCTCCAGCACTACATAATAACAATCTAATCATAATCTCATTCACGATATACAGCTTTTGTATCTGTATTAAAGCATAAATGATTATGGATCCAGTACGGATTCGTTAGCTGTACCCGTCTAAAGGTAAATGTTCGATTTGCCCATCGAAAAAGGGTAATTGATACACGGGGCAGTGGCACTCTAATGGCTCGCTATCCCGAAATAGCATAACTAAGGATTATGGCTGATTAACGGAAAAAAGCGACGGTCATGCAGCGGCCCTTATATAATACCTTCGCCGAGGGTCTCGCGCGATTGAGGATCGGATGAGGCAGGAGAAAATTACCTGCCGCTCTCAATATAGCGCGACCCAGGAAATTCCTCGGTGTTTTCGCGCCGTAGCTGAGCGACGGGTACGGTGGCGGACGTAAGAGGGGGGGGGGGAGAGGAGTGACACAGTGGTGCGTGAGGATAGACTGGTGAGGGAAGCGAGGAAGCGCAGATGGCAATGGAATGGGCGTTCGGAAATGAAAACTTGTGCTTTGTGAGAAGTCGGGCGCGAGCTGGTCCAACGCTCCCGGCGACACGCAAATGGGTTCGCGCGCACGCACATTTTCACAGCGGTTTCATTTGAATATGATGACAGCGTGGGAGAGCGACGTACGCATCGACTGATACAGGGACGGGACGCGCGGCCGTTGTGACGTCACCCTAGCTGCGTCGCTACGACAGTCCGCGTATATTGCATGACGAGGCCCCGCTTTTTCGCTTTTCTTTACCTTTGTTGGCCTGCGAGTGGGCTACGACGAATGCGGCGGCGCAGCCGACGTCAACACAACAGCACCCGCGACAGTAGCGACAACTCGAAAATCACGCGTGCACTTAAAGGTCCTCGCGGTCTGCCTAGAAATTGTTAAAAAAAAAAATGGGCTTAGCATTGTAGTGTCGGTTGTAAAGTCCGCGAGCGCTATGATTGTCAATATGAATTTTTTTTACGATTTTCTCCGAAAGCACGCGAATGTTTATGCACGCGGATACGGGCGCGCGCACGATAGAGGGAAAGACAGCTAGTAGGTATGAGAGAGAGAGAGAGAGAGAGAGAGAGAGAGAGAGAGAGAGAGATAGAGAGATAGAGATCGAAGCGATACATATGCCCACATTGACACTCTTCTGAATTACGAAACGAGAACGTCAGACTGATATTGTTTGGTTTGCTACGAAAGGCACAGGATTATTAAATTCCCGTCAATAAAATATTTTCCGTATTTCTATCGTAAGTTGGATTGATAATTATTTGTAATTATGCATTTTCACATTATCTTTGTTAGTTATGAATTAAAATAAATATGTATTTATAATTTGTATTTTTTTAACTTGGAGAAATGTTTGGAACAAAGATCATCATTTATAAAAAAAAAATAAAATATAATTCTAGGTAAAGTTTAAATTAAACAAAGTTAGTTAATTTGTTATTAAATAGATGAATTCCATAATTTTCTTAAAATAAAAAATGCCAAAAAAAGAACAGTTTAAGTCTTCTTTAATACGTTTATTTGCAATAATAAATACATCTACTAATCCCCCAATTGCTTATACTAACGAGTTTTACTCATTTTTCGAATAATGTATTTGTTTAAATATCTAATGATATATATATATATATATACATATATATATATATATAATGTACTGGAAAGGAGATAGAAACTTTATCATATTAAAGTGATAAATATTTCAAACCTATATGTATATATATATATATATATATATATATATAATGCATTATTATTATTGTTATTTAATTTTAAATTAAAAGACTTTTAGTTGAGTAATGTATGGAGAAAACACTTAAACATAGAAGAATTGTACGTGTTAATGCATTTTGTAAAATCAGTATAATGTAATTGAAATACATTTCTATTTATAAATACTTGTTAACTTGTGTTAAATTGATCATTAGAATAATATATAATTTTATATATAAAAGGTAATAACTATAATTTAAGATATAAGATGCGTCGTTCCAACCTGTCTGTAAAAATAATTGATCGATTGAGCTTGCAGATTTAAAAAAGAATTTTAATAATGCAAATAAATTTCTTAAAATAAACGTGTAATTTTCAATATTTAATTACCTATTATTAAAATGATAACTATTTAATAGAGAGTATATCGACATTAATTTTATGAATATTTTTATCGTTGTCAGCCTAAACAAAAGCATTCGTTGCTGACCAAATAAGAATTATGTTAAATTATGGTAATGTTACTTTTCTTTCAATAAACCATTACGCATAACAAATTATTCATATTTAAAGAGAGAGGAGAGTCATTTGTATACTCCGATAAAGATAATTTACCGATTCCTTTTTTTAAATGATCCATGATTTATTGTTATTCTAAATTAGCTACATTCCCATTGATTTACAAATATTAATATTTCGATCGGCATGAGTTACTCAATTTTATTTCATCTTATTTATCCAATATCATCAAATAAATTGCATTAATATATGATTACCTCGTATATACTTGCGATGGAGCGTCGTATCGAAAATTAATATATTTCTAAAGTTGCATTTCATCAGATTCTTTTATTGTATTATACGAATATCACTTAACAGTTCATCGACATATTGTACAATTTGTTAATCTATCGTTGTCTTTTAAAAGACTATCGAGTTGCTTTATGGAATTTATAACACCTCTAACGTACTTCATATCATAATCGAGAATAAAACTGTAAATATTGGCTTTTTAATTTTAGTAAAAATTCATTTGAGTGATATTGGTGATAAGGCTGTATGAAATAGCTGGGATACATCGTTCATTAGCTTTTAACATATTTATAACTAATTACAACTCAATTACAATTCAATTAGAGCTATAAAATTTATTATAGAATGTAAACGAATGATTTTAGAAATCCAAATTCAGTGCTTATCTGCATTTCGTATTCATTTTCCGAGTGCCCGCGATAATACAACTATCAGAAGTCTTATAAAAAAAGCATGCACGAAAGCAGATAAAATTTTTGTAAAACAAAAGATAAGCGATAGTAGAACAGAGTAACAAAAACGAGAAAGATAAATGCAGGAAAAACAAAAAAGAAAAAGAATGGTGCAGAGATAGAGAGATGGAGATAGAGTGAGTGAGAGAGAGAGAGAGTGAGTGAGTGAGCGAGAGAGAGAGAGAGTGAGAGAGAGAGAGAGAATGAGACAGTGGAAATGCCGGTTTTTGGGATCACAGGAGTAGAGGTGACAATAAGGGCCGCCGATTATGGCTTGACCTCGAGCGCCGTCTGGCGGCGGCTATTGTCCTGCAACCCCGGCCTTTTGCTACACGTCGGTACGGCAGTTCTCGCGCCCAGCGACAGCGGCTTACCGATGCCGTGACGGTGACGCCGTCGCGGGTCGGCCATCTTGGAAAAAGCCGCAGGCGCAAAGGCTCGCTGTTCGAGACTAGGAAAAACAAAATGAAGGCGCTTGCGCAGCGCGACCCAGTATTGAGCGAGGGTAGATACCACCCCCACAC
>NW_011948425.1:428971-441470 GCF_000503995.2 Ceratosolen solmsi marchali | reverse complement strand
CCCCCCCGCCCCTCCCTCTCGCCCCCTCTCTCAACCCCACTCGTCCGACCAACCCCGCCGGCCGCCGTCCTCCCGCCCCCTCGAACCCGCGGGTCCGGCAAGTACCCGATGTCTTTTTGTACTTTCTGCCCCCTGCAGCAACCACCGTCGCCACCGTCGCCGCTGCTGCCACCTCCGCCACCTCCGCCACCTCCGCCACCTCCGCCACCTCCACTACCTCTGCCGTCACACGTCGCTCGGCCTCGCGTTTCAACGCCTAGTGACGTATTTGCGGCCAATCTCCTTAGCCTTCCCACACTCCGCACACCTTTTTTCCTTTGCATTTTAACGGACTTTTAAACGGTCGGCAACATAAACGCCGCGGTATATCGCTTGATCTATCTATAATTGAGGATGGTCGGGCCGTTGTTAGGTCTTTTTCCACGAGCCTCCCACACCGCCAGTGACCGTTGCGAAAAAGATCGAGCTGGTCGAGATAACTGGGGCTGGAATATGATATCTCGTAACGATCTTCTCGATATTGACGCGCCACCGTCGATCGCCATTGATCGGGCTTTCGTTGGTTGTAATAACGAATGGCTGCGCTATTCGAATGGAAAATTAGTTGCGGCAGGGCTAAAATACGGTTAACGTCCTGACGATCGCTAACTAAGCATTGTGTGCGTACCTCTCGATATTCGAGGATCCACGCTTGTAAAAGGGCTTGCCTCGCGCCTTCCTTTACCTTGATTTCTATTATCTTGCACAGTCGGAGCTTTATTCGTAATCCTTCGCCGAAAAGATAAAAATCCGGCGCTCCTTTATTAGTATATGATTTTACGTTATGTACCGTATCTGCTGAACGTTATCCTTGTTCCCATTCAATTGTCTCATTTAACGAACGAAATCGGGACATTTTCAAAATTTCGTCAATTAATCAAGTCGGTTATTCTTGAATATCAATGGAGGCAAATCCAATAGCCATGCCCGTTAAATTCTTGCCAGTCGTAAAGCTCAAACGAAATTTTTTTTTGTTTAACGCAACTGATATCGTTTAAACAAACGTTTGCTAATGCACGCACGTCTAATTAATATTCAATAAAATTCTGCGCGTGATAGTGAACTCCAAATGAAGGACGACGACGGGAAACGAAGTAGGAAAGGAAGGAAAGGTAGAGTGTGAGGCGGTGGGGTGAGGCTGGGGAAAGAAGTGAAAATAAATAGTCGACCCCAGAATTGGCAGACCTAACTGCACAAATATGATAAATTCAATTACGAATTTACAACTTTAGTGCATTCATTATGGAGCTTTATGGCACGAGTTTTAACCGATGATGAATTAATCCAGAATAATTCACATGAACGATGCGTGAATAACGAAGGTCGATAATCCTTTGCTCTTGAATAGCACATCGCCAAGGACAAAGGAACCCACTACCACCCATCTCACCAAAAGGAAACGTCCGACAATTAGCGAATAAACATCGACCTCCCCGTAAAAATCCATTTTATTCACGGCATTAAGATAATTTACGGCGTGACGCCCCCGTTGACATCTGGCGATTGCCTTCTTTAATGATACCGCATTCTCAAGCGGCCGGACTCCATTTACATTTAAAGAGACCCGCATAAAAGGAATGTCCCCGTTCACGGTGATGGCACTTTTCTCCCGACAGCTTTTTATTACGCGACCGACACCGGCTGGCCAAGGACTCACGCGCAAGGGCAACCTGCCTTGGGGTGACCGTGGTGATTGGTCGAGTACTGGAGCTCGAGTCGCAAAAAGAAGATTAGCAGGTACGGGGAAGAAACCGGAGGCCGGCGCGTGCTAAGAAAAAGTCGATCGATATCCGCGACCGAGCCCACCTCGCATTCCGACAAATGCCTTTATAATCGCTCGCCCTCTTTCGAGAGCTTAAGCTGCCGAGCGCGACTATTAAGTTGTCATTAGGGACAAACCGGATCTTCCGACGCCTATATTTTAAGGACGACACGAGCACACAATGCCAAGACGGATTTTTCTCATGCTCCAATGTAATTGCCGATCGCGGTCATTTTAATTAGTGCCGCACTGACGTATAAACATGAATCTCGATTAGGATCTCGAAACATATAGGTAAAGTGACGAATATTATTGGCTCTGGACGATCAAGATATTCTTATGCTTTTTTAATTTTTTTTTTTTTTTTTTTTTTTTTTCCCGCTTTACGTGCTCCCATGCGTATATTTACGTGTGTGTATGCGCGCACGCAGACAATTTAGATATTAAAAAATTATATCTATCCGGATAAATTATAAACATTAATCTATTGTTGTATCCATGGATATTGGATGGAAGTTTCAGTTAAATTTTATTAAATTTTGTAATTATAATCCTATGTTTCGAATGCATGTGGTACATTCGTTAAAAATATTCAGAAAAAACAAATGTCTCATCAGCAGCGCAGGACCTTAAAGATATAATGAAATTCAAGGATAAGCTCAATGTTACATATTACATATTAAATTAATTGCTTATAACGTAAACGTCTTAGAGTTTAAACATTGAGCTACGTCGTATAGTCAAATAATAATAATAATAGACTGCAAATAATTATAAATGTGTAGTTGTTAATAGCTAAGCATTACATTTCTTCGATATTTCAAACAATAATCATCATATTTAATTAAAATTTCAATGCTTTTGATATTTCAATTACACAATAAACGAAATCACTTAGGATATTTAATTATTAATTACAAAAGTAAATAGGTAATCAAAAATTCATGCTTTAGTTAAATTTAATTAAGTGAATAATCGAGACCAAAAATACTAATTATTTGCATACGATGTGATAATTCAATGATTCTTTAATCCACAAATATAAATTATGTACTAGTATCGATAATCGATAACTAACGAAGTATAATAAAAATATGTGCACGCATACCACCTTATATCGCTCACATCTATTCAAATCTCAGTTGGTAAGTAATTTTTTTTTTTAATTTAAATATAGATATAGGGGTGTACAATTGGCTCTTGAAATAAAAATTGAACAAATAAATAATAAACATCCATTGGATTTACGTAATGAGTTTTATGTTATGATTTGTTATTTATATCATCCAATAAAGTACATAAAGAGCATTGCTACACGAATAAACGGAATATTAATATTTAATTTCATTTGCCACGTATGATGTGTAATTAATAATTATTATAATCTTAATGCGCGTTTACAATATAAATTTGCAAATTTATCCCGTTCACGGTTATTCATCGTTCAACCTTAAGCGTCGCATCGATTCGTTAATGCCATGTTGAAAGCCATTATTATCCTAGATCGGCGAATTTCAATGAGGAATTTTCACTCTCGTGCATTCCCCGAAGCAACAGCCCAAGACGAAATATTTCAGGAGAATAAGAATAAGAATGTCCGGCAAGGCATAATCCTGAGACGTTTTAAGGTGCGCCGATTAAAGCGCGAGCTCGGAGAGAGACGGAGCCACTAGAAATCGGCGAATGTTCCTTATTTGCCATAGACTGTAGAGTATGAATGTAGAGTACGTCGAGCGTACAGCGGGGAACGTCGCATTTATTAAGGGACGTTAAAACATCCCTCCCTCCTTTTCGTCCAGCCGGCGGCAGTCGGAGAGGGTCCTCCCCACCCCGGCTCCTTATCCCCCACCGGGGCGCCTTCCAAACTCGCTCCTAGAAAATAGTGGAGGGGTCGCTGTGCGATTAGATAGTTGGGGAGGTTAGATGAAAGTTTAGATAATTCCGGGGTTGCAGGGAGGGGGGAGAGGCATTACGGGCTCGACCATCTTGCTCGTCGGGCGCCGCGTCCTTTCGGCTTACACACCGATGCGAGCGTGCCGGGATATTTTTTTCGCGCATGTCTGCGTTTTTCTTATCGTTTTGTTGATTAGTTGATAAACGCGGTTAGTTGACGTCGCAGGAGCTCGCGTTGTTTACTCATTTATTCAAAGTTATCCTCAAAATGGCTCTGAGCAATGATGCTGCCGGTACTTTTATTTGGATTACAAGCAATGGCGCCCACTTTGTACGAATGTCGGCTTCCTTCGCATGGCTTTAGATGAACACGTGAAGGGTCGAGAATGAGGAGTTGTAAAATAGAGAGGAACAGGCAATGCTACTAGGAAGAAAAACCAAAACAAAAACAAAAACAAAAAAAGATGAAAAGAATGAAGGGAGTGCAATGAGAACAGAAGTAGTACAGCTTCAATGGTAATACAAATTTTTGTTTGTAAAATACTTTAACCTATTGTTTTTACGTTTTTTTCTCTCAATTATTCATTCAATCATAATTTCAATTTGATCATTCTGATTCGTAATTGGGTCGTGCTATGAACAACGTCACTTTAAGTCATTAGTTATTATTCATATATGAATTTAAAATTCTTATATGCCCGAGACAATAGCAATCTAATTAAAATAAAAAAATCTATGTTTTATCGACATTTTTCATTTGGTAACATTTCCATTTTATTTTCTTTTTTTCTTTCTATATAATTCATATGTCATATAATTATTAATGGGTGAAATAATATTTAAGATTATTATTTAAGATATTGAAAAATCATTGAAATCCAAAGGTAGTGGATCGAACGAGTGATTTTTTTTTTTTTTTTTTTTTTTTTTTTTTTTTTTTTAATAATGACAATAAGAAGAATAACGACAACAATAATGTTAATAATGGTGATGATAATAATAATAGCAACGAATAATAACAATAATAATAGGGAAAACAGCGACAATAATATACTGTTTTCATTTTAATCAATTATGCATGACATGTATATCACATGTATGAATTAATTTACACGATATTATAAAATACAAAAATGATTATTATATCAATTAGAGCGATGTAATTTATAATGTAATTTAATTATTTCATTGTCAACAAAGGATATGATAATATTGTGATATAACCACATAATTATTTTTAAAAGCACATTATTCTTAAAGGCAACATTCCGTTTAAGAATGAATGAGTTTCAATGTTAAAAATTTATGGATTAGTAAAACATTGAAGTACCTCGACTTTGCACGAACATTCTATTCTATAATTTAAAATGTATTATAATCACGGCAATATATGAACTAACAACAAAAAAAAAAAAAAAAAAAAAACCAAAAGGAACAAAAATTACGTAGAGTAATTAATTCAGAGATTGCGATGTCATATTAGAAATTACCGTAGATAAGACGATATCCACATTTGCGTGATGCATTTCTGTTCGGTAAATCATAATCAAACTGAAATTTGTTGAATAAATGAAGAAGGGTAAGGGATAAATGTGTCCAACGTACGCACAGACCAACATGTGTACGTATGTATAATGCACGTGTACATAGTAAGTCTGGCTAATTGGTCAAGTGAGAGTAGGAGTACGTTAATAGATATCGTAAATGTAATTGTTCACTTCATTTACGGTGCAAATGTATATTTTATTCCTTGCATGATCGATAGAAATGTCGTGCAACTACTTTTATTCGTTCTATTAAAACGACGGGATAATTAAATCTTGGAAATACATATGAGAGTGGATACGTAATATTCAACTAATATAGACATAATAATCAACCAATGAACAATCGATTTTCAATAATGGCAGCATCAAGTATTTTTCTGCACTTTTAATCCCGCGGATGTGCCTGAGTAAGTTAAAGAACGACGTATCACGCGTCGCGCCTAATGGATCGGAAATTGACGAAGATCCATGCTGTGCGATGCTCTCGGGAAAGACTCGAGATAAACAGAGGCGGTCTCACTCATTAGGCGCACCGTTCATCATGACAAAAGCATCGGCCTCGTCGGCAACGAAAACACCCCCGCGAAAGTACGAGCGTCAAATCGAGCTCCAACCCGGGATAAAAGGCCTTCCGGCCACGCGTCCGTCACGGCGTTGCATTACGCATTATTTAATGGACATTTCTCTCTTTGTGCCTCGGACGACTCATTATCCGACGAGTCCCCGATTCTACATACGTTGCAAAGCGTCGGAAGCCTCTGCAGCGGCGGCCGCATCGCTGCATAATGAATACTGGACATCCCCGACCTCCTCTTCTTTACACCCAGCTGTCGGCGCCCGTTCTTTCTAATTTCTCCGTTCCACTTTTTCCCTTTTCCGTATCGCGTTGAGCCGTTATTTCGACGTATTACATTATGTCACGTCGCGCAACGCGCGACTCGCTTTATAAAATAAAAATAAGGACAAAAGGAAAGAAAGAATAAAAAGCCTTTCGTGTTACGTGCAAATCCGTGCCATACCTTCTCCTCCTCCTCCTCCTCCTCCTCCTCCTCCTCCTCCATTCATAACCCACCGCCACTCGTAGTTTAAATCCCGTCCCATCGGATACATGGAAATAAAAGTGCGCCTCCTTCTCGACTTCGTGTGCATTTCGATACTCACGAATAATTGAGCGAAATCGCAAATGAGCAACGACTCCCATTTTCCCCTTTTTTCTTTATTAAGTTTTATTAACCCCCTCCCTCCGTCCCACCCACGCCATCTATAATCGAATTACGATCGTTGGTAACGTAATCGATCATCGACATATTTAAGATTCGAGCAACTACCTCTATCTCATCATTGCCGTAGTGATGCTAATAATAATAATAATAAATAGGACTCAATGCATTGTCCTCCTGTTTGTATATTTATAATTGATAATACACTTTCCCATAATTGATTGGTCCTGTATGTATGCGCTTGAATCGGGGATGAATGAATTTAAAAAAAAAACATGCATTAAACGTCATCTTGGTGAAATGCATTAAGTCCAATGCACCGATATTCAACGATATGATACGTTATTTCAATTTCATCAAAGTTGGATTATGACAATAAAAGCAATGACGAAGCACCACTGCACTCCCCCCCCCCCGCCTTGCCAAACTTTAATATATTCGCGCGATCCTATTAAAACGCGCGCTAATCACATATCTCTTTGGATAAAGTACATCGATTCGACGTTGGAGCAAGTCCGCGCAATTTCTCTCAACGAATCCTACCAATCACCATCCAACCTCTTCAACTCTCTAATTAAGTCACCAGGTACTTGATGAGGAACGCGCGATCCCTAAGTCCACCCTTAACACAAAAGTAAAGGCAATTCATTGTAATGGCGCATAACAAGCATTACACTACTTTTGCCGCTCATTGGCCCGGAAGCTTTAGTGGATGCAGTTTGTTCGGGGTTGTGGAAAAAAGATGGGTCAGCGTCGACGGTGTCCTCCGTGGGTCCCCGGCCCCGGGGAAAGAAGCGTTAGGTCAGTCACAGTTGGTCGCGGGAGTGAGAGGTCGTAGATCGTCGACTGAAAAGCATAGTAAAACAAAGTGCGCCCAACCGCTGTGCCTGCGGTACATCACTGAACATGAACAAACGCGCGCGAGCGTATTGCGGGGGTGGTCGAGGCGGTCGGTCGGTCGTCGGATGCCACGGCAGGAGGCGGGGGAGGTCCGACAGGGGGCGGCAGACTTCTGCCCTCTGCCGGCTAAAATTAGAGGATGCTGTCCAAAGTTCTCCGCATACACGTTTGGATTTCCTATGCACTATTTCCCGCGCGAGGACGCGCTCCCTCGTTTCTGTACAGTCTTTCGCACAATTTTCTTATTGCCCACTGGCAAACGTGGAATTCTCGGTGAAAGCTGTTTCGCATTGTCCTTTCGGCCGAGGTCCATGGCTCTACCATGGCACTAAGAAGTTTTCTCCAACTCTTAACGTGGCAGCATTGTTACGTTTTCTACATCACTACTACTACTAATACTACTACTACTACTACAACAACAACAACTACTACTACTACTACTACTACTATTACAACTATTACTACTATTACTACTACTATTACAACTATTACTACTATTACAACTATTACTACTATTACAACTATTACTACTATTACAACTATTACTACTATTACAACTATTACTACTATTACAACTATTACTACTATTACAACTATTACTACTATTACAACTATTACTACTATTACAACTATTACTACTATTACTACTATTATTGTATATGGCGTGGGTGATTTTAACTGGAGTTCATCGATAAAAGTCAATCCTTACTTTTGCAATTATTTTAATATTCACATTATAGTACTCGGATAGATTATTTTTAAGTTCAAATTTATTTTACGTTTCATCAATTCTGAAAAAGGTTACGTTCTTCAAATACATTAAAATTCATTGATTATGTGTTATTTTTATGAGTATATGAAAAAATTATCTTTCCACTTTTGTATTTTTAACGAATGATCGTTGATCGCGGTTACTTACTGCAAACTTACAAATCTTAACGCAATAAAGATTTCTTAACTCGTACATGTCGTATTTATTATATACGCGTGTGTTATTTATGACTAAGTAATAATAATAATTATTATTATAACAGCAACATCAACAAGGGGAATATAATAATTTGTCAATAAGAAAGCGAGGGAGAATTTTATGAATTGAGGATGAATAATACTATTGCCTGGACATCGAAATTCTTAAGAGAAAGAAAGCGACGTCGACGTCAGTCTACACGTGTATATTATACACACGTGAACGTCGCTTTAAAAAACCGTAGGCGTCTCGCCACAAGGTCAAGAAGCCCAACGATGGACTGCGCTGCTTTTTAAATCTCCATTGGTTCTGCCCCCACCAGACGTCAGTACAGGAACGACAAGCACTCGTAGTGCTTTTTACTTGTGGCGGCGACTGTACGGACATTCGTACATAACTCGGCCCCGTCCGTGTAGTACCTCTCTAGAGGCATTAAACGCAGTGTATCGGCCGGGGGGCTCTATACAGCATAGGCACGTCCACCACACGTACGTCAGACACACGTAGGTGTGCATTGGGAAGAGCGAGAGAGTTGGCTAGTATTAGACGCCATACTCGCAGCTCATTTGCCAACTCCGGCAAATTTACCAAATTTAAATGCAAAATCGGCCGCCACCGCTGCCGGTCCACTCCGTCGTCCGGGCGACTACACGAGCTCCTGGTAAAAGCGGTATAGACCGAGAGAGAGAGAGAGAGATAGAGATAGAGAGAGAGAGATAGAGAGGGAAAATGCTTCTGTTGGTAGCTCAGCCGGAAGAGGGGAAGAGGGAGGCCCGGAGGAAGAGAGAATAGTAGGAAAGTGAAACGCTCTCTCGCGCTCTGCCTCCCGGTACACGGTTTGTACTACATAGCATAGTTGCCGGGTTGTTAATCTCAGGCTGCGATTGGTTCGCCAGGGCCTCTCCTCGGTGTGCATGGCCGAGGAGTTTGTGTGGGCGCCTCGCCTCCTTGTCTATGCCCCCGAGTCTTCAGGACCATCTCGAACTTTTCTGACCATCGATCTGCCCTCCTCCGTCTCGCCGCCCCCGTTCACTCGATCCGTACCAAGTAGTATAATAACCAACCTCCCCGAGCTCTCGGTAATTTCCGCAATTTTGGCGCGCCGTACTCCACCCACGAGTTCTACTTTTATTCCCGCGTGTACGACTGTGGAGTTGTCGAGCGGAACTACGGTAAGTCAGATTACACGTTATGCTCACGCATGCGTGGATTTTCAAGGGGGACAGGCACTTCTTTCGAGTCGACATTTTCGTTCCATTAATTTTCCCCGCACGAGAATTCGTCGATGAAGAGGCTCGGCACTCTCCTTTCCCGCTTTACTTTTATTATGCCAATTAAATGGCTTCCAGGCTGGTCGATTCACGTGTCGCGACTGCTTTAAATATTATTTGATAAGACAAATGCATTTAACGATGGCCTCCCGCTCTTTTCTTCGTCACATCCTGTTAAAGTAAAAACGAGAATTTCCGTTATTGGCTTGTGCGAGCTGTGGGGATCAATTTTCCAAGCTGAGCTTTTCAGCGCTCGGACAAACGATTGAGCGAGAAATTAATTACCGTCGGAAAAGCTTCTTCGACACATATTGGCAGTATCGAAACGATGAAGTAACAGCGATGTGCACGTCAAGTTGCTTGTAGTATTTAATCTTCATTTTTATTCGAGTACGTTTAATGCGCGTTGCGCGTGGTTTTCTCATTATAGAGTTCGATTTTATTTAACGAAAGTAAATTTATCGAGAAAAAAAACCATAGAGAGAGAGAGAGAGTTTCCTCATCACATTTGCTTTGATCATTTATAGATAACTTGCGATGCTCAGGCTTAAATGTATTTGCTCGGAAATATTAGATGAGACGACCTCTTTCTATTTTTCGTTTTTTTTCTTCGTTTTTTTTTTCTCTTTTAGATGCATCGATAAGAGAAACGTATTCTTTTTACGTCGAGTAATCAAATAGCATATCCCATAACTCGCTCGACGTTTGTGCATTTTTTATTTTAAATACTATTTTTCAGATGCCATGGTTAGATGCATTTTATTGCTAAGTTTACAATCGCTTAAATGCTATAGATGAAGTACAGAGTTCTTTTTTCAAGGATTTTTACGACGTTTACAATTTTATTTAATATATATATATATATATTTTTTTTTTGTTAAGTCGTAGGCTATATAATAACACTTATTATATTTTATCATTAAATCCATAGCTTTTATATAAAAATATTTATTCAAGAGAATATAAATTAAAGCTGACTAAAACTTTACATTACGGATACCTTTATAGAGAGATGGAGAGAGAGAGAGCATTTGAGTCGCTATTGCCATATTCGTTTTATGCTTTTGATACTTTATCAGCTCTCTTATTATGAATTTTCACCAAATTTCTTAAATCAGCCTTATAATTTAAATAATCAATTTTTCTTGCGCATATTGAAAAAAACCTTTCAATTTTTCTATCAATTATATTCCCTTCAAATTGGAAAAGTTACAGTGTTTTGTATTAAACGAAAGTGGTAAGCTGCATCCCTCTAGTGCAACTCATACAAATCTGATAACTCAATTAGTTCAATTCTCATTGATCATTAATACTCTGCGTATTAATCATTTTTGTTGTCTTTCTTCCTCTCATCGTATCCTCTTTACATCTATCGTATTCTTCAATAGATTCTTTGGCTATTAAAGAATATTGGGTTACCTGTGCTCGTATCCCATTTAATAAACGTTAAAATAAAATTATCCGAGGAACTGTTGTGACATTTTTATTTACAAATATTTTATGCAAGTTTTTTCCAAACCAAAGCACATTAGAAACATTATTTTCAATTAACCTCCCCCCTCCCACCCTGGCCCACGCCCCCGCCCCTTAACAATTACATTTAAATAAAATATGGTAAATGTTAGTGATAGCCAATTGCATAATTGTGTTGGTTACTCATGTATCTGCGTAATGTCTGAAGAGCTATTTTAGATCTTTGTGGAACGAAAAGTTTATGAAAACGATTCGATTTATCAGCAAACAATGGGCATCGGTGATTAAATTTCGAGGAAACATCAGAAATAAAATAATAGGACAAGGAGAGTTACACGTGCTTGCTCTTGAAAAGTGACAGGATTAGTAAGGGAGAGTGGAAGATTCGTCTGGTAAAAAAGGACGGAGCTCGTAGCTTCAAGTCCGTCAATCTACGCGAAACCGATGAATCGGAAGTAGAGGGTGACGCAGCTCGGTGAAGTCATAGTGAACTTGGAGAAGTAGGATGTGGCGGTGGCCGGTGGGGGAATTGAAGGAGACAGACAAAGAGACAGAGAGTGAGAGTGAGAGAGAGAGAGAGAGAGACAGAGAGAGAGAGGGAGAGAGGCAGAGAGGAGTCGATCACTCCTTTCTCTCCGGGTCTCTTTCTCGCGGTGACTGCAGCTGTCGCCTCATTAATTTAAGTTGGGGCTCGCTTCGCCCGTGGGTATCGATCCCGCGAGCCTCCGCGCGATCATTATTCCCATAGCTCCTGGGCCGCGCCTTCCTATTCAGATTAGAACTCGTTGGGGGCGCCGAGTATGCTTCTTATTGGCTCGGCCGAGAGCTCGAGGATGCTCATTCTTAGCAGATGTCCAGCGAAATTTAATGGGACGAGAGAGGATTATGGAAATTCGGCGAGGATGCTCGATGGACACTCGAGCAATGGGCAATATGAGAATCTGTTTAAGGGGTGTGTAAAGGCTAAGTTTGTCTTTGTCATTGACAGGAAGCTTCGCTCTTCAATTCGTTATTCGTTAATCGAATATTCCATTGTATATGCAATTAGGTGTAGTACTCGTTTTCTTTCCATAATTTGTATATTGTTTTCGGTCCATTAAACATTGTGGATGATCGATTGTATATTTATGAACGAATGCCTATTTAATGTGTGACAGCGTTATAAATCGTTGAGCATTGCAAGCTAAGTAACGTCACGAGTACTTTTAATTGAACTTCGTATCAAAATTACACATTTTTCTTTATGCAAAAGGTCGGATGGAAGTCGAAGGTACTTAATTATTTTCTTTCATCTTGTGCTTCAGTCGACTTGCACAGAGGGCGCATTACTTACTATTATATGATAACGAAATACCTTTCAAACCACACGAACGTCTGTCGATTCATCATGTTTCTTTAACTGCCCATAAAATCGAGAAAGAGAT
>NW_011948425.1:420463-428846 GCF_000503995.2 Ceratosolen solmsi marchali | reverse complement strand
AGAGAGAGAGAGAGAGAGAGAGAGAGAGAGAGATAGATAGATTGGTATGAAAACGTGATGAGAGAAGAGGAAAATCGAGATATAGAATTAGAGATAGAGATATGGGCAGAGATTGAAGGACATAAAAGGCATAAGCAGACAGGTTGAGTGGAGCAGAGACACGGATGAAAATGTACGCGTCTATGTGAAATTATGATCAAAAGTATCACGGTTGGCCGAAGCGAATGATTTTTCGAACGGAAATTATTAAAAGAATAGGCTTTCGCGAGAGCGGCGAGAGTGCATTATTGCCAGTTAACGTTATAGCACACCGGCATACAGTTTGTCCTGATTGTATTGCAGGAAAGGTGCTCGAAATTTACCGGATATGCACAATGAATACGGCGGAAGGCGATGAATTTAATTTGTTTGTAATTAAGGTATCGATGATGCGATTTAATTCATGGATTTCCATCAGATTTTAGCTCCCTTGTTTCGGAGTTGATTTCACTTGTTTTCCTGTTCGATTTGTGTTTACGAGGAACTTTGATTATGAATACTTTTATATAGACGATTGTATTTCACACTCGCGCGACGCTAATTCTTTATCAAAGCTTTACATAAATCTAGTAAACATTACCTTAATGTATTGCCTAAAGTGCATTGATTAAATTTGAAGAACTGCATAAATCATTGAAACGTAAAAAACAAAGTCAATGCTTAAACAGAATTTGGAGAGATAACAGAGCTGGAAATAATTAATTTTCAGAAGAAAGTATCGTAATTGATCGTAAAGGTGGAATGTGGATATGCCGAACACACGATAAATTCTCCTTTGTATTTTTCGGTTTAGATATTAATTATTCATACAGCAGACGGAGATACTAATCTCAAAGCGTCATAAATCGTAACATTTCAAATGTGCGAGCATGTACAATTTTAGACACCGAAAGATGCTTTCTAGTTGTTTACATGCTTTTTAGAGATTTAAAGCGGAAAGGCTTTGATTTATCTGCACACGTATTTTGTTTATCTCGTAGAGAGCCGAGACAGAGACAGAGATACAGAGATAGAGATACAAAGAGAGAGAGAGAGAGAGAGAGAGAGAGAGAGAGGGAGAGAGAGAGAGCGAGAGAGAGAGAGAGAAAAGAGAGAGAGAGAGAGAAAAGAGAGAGAAGAGAACGAAAAAGGTATTACGGTAATCAACTATTCCAAAACAAGTGTTAGGTGAGATACGCAAGTAGGAGAAACTAAAAAGAGAATGCTCGCATTGAGGGAAGTTTGGTATTAATGGAGGAAATCCGGGATGTGTCCTCCGGGGAAAATTTATAGCCTCGCGTGTGCAAGAGTCCGCTCTCCTTCCGTATACTCTTTTCTTCTCTCTCTCTCTCTCTCTCTCTCTCTCTCTCTCTCTTTTATTTTTTTCTTTTCGTACTCTCCAGAACAGATTCCATTTTCTTTACCAACATTCTCTCTTTTCTCCTTCCATTCATTACGGATATTGCCGGCAGTTTCACATAAATTCAATTTTCCCTAGTTATCCATATTCTCTATAATAATTTCATAATCAAATAGTTTTTATAATGACAATAAAATTCAATTTAAACAATAATTATACAGTATTATTTTATTGTTGTGTTTCAGAATCGTTCACGATTTTTTCGGACATTATGCAACAACATACTAAAGAAGATGGATGCTTCCTAAAATATAATCGTTCTACAAAGAAAAATAAGTGTTCTTGAGATAATAAAAGCATTTATATAATATTAGCCATTTACTTAATTGTAATGAAATTGTTAATAATAAAAAACATACAAATCTTTGAACTAACAAAATTATTACAAATGATGGTTAATTTTATTTTTTATCGTTTATCCTAATATTTGTAAGAGCAACGATATTGTTCTCAATAATATTAAAAATACATATTCAAAACACATTGTAAGTTAATTATTCGAAAAAATAAAATAAAAAGATTATTACAATATTCTTCTCTTGTCAATGATTATTATGAATAAATTCTTCTTTTTTTTTTTTTTTTCTATCTATATATATTCCAAAAAAATGTGTGTAGCATACAGACTTTTTTAATTATAAAACAATTTCATTGACAAAAATGTTATTTAAAGTATGTTAAAAGTCTATAGTAATTACATCTCTAATTTCTGGATACGAGCTGTAGTAATTTATGTTTAGTATAGACGAATCGATTCAATTAGAGAACATCGGATAAGAAATTTAGATGTGTGACAATACGTCACACTTAAATCACATAATTCTTTAAATTCTGTTATCTACGGCTTTAATGCCGTAACATTACCATTAAGAGCGTCCTTGTCAAATGAAAGCACAATCTCCGACTTTTGAATGACCGTAGGATTATCGATAGAAATATCAAACAAGTATTTCCATGGGATGTGTAATTGGTTGGTAATTATGATCTTCTCAGACTTGCCGACTAACTTGCCACTTTGTATAATAACATACAAAATCAGTGGAGGTGAAAAACGCTTAGGGCCGAATCTCAAGGAAATAGGAATCTCGAGAAAAGTAACCCAAGCAAATAGAGAAACCCTCGTGAAAAAAAAATACAGAATTTAATTCAATAGACGGAAGGAAGCACCTCGACTTGCCGCTGGCTTATAAATGACAAAAAAAAACAAAAACAAAAAAAAAAGAAAATGAAAAAGATGAAAGGGCGAAAGAGACTTGCCCTTGTATAAAACGGATGTATGTCAACATACATGACACATACACCGATATTATCATCACACTCGGGCGATCAAAAGCGCAACTCTAAGAGATAACTACTATTGGCGGGCTTATTTATCAATTAGCAAGAGCATTCGCCGAAAACTTCCGATTCGCGCTCAATCTTTATGGTTACGCCCAAGATAAAATGATAGATCTACCCCAAGGCGTTGATAAAATTTGAATTTTGTCCCGTTGGTATGCGACGAGGCGGCCGCTGATTTTTGGTTTACGCCGAGATTATGCACTGCGGCATTGCTCCAATTATATTTGGAAATTAAATACATATTTCGCTTTTGCATTCGTTCATCATCTTAAGCTTAATTATATTAGTTTATATGATATTTTGCTTACTTTTGCTTCCCATTACGGGGAAAAGAATATACCACACGGTAATCTCACGCTTATATTTTATATTTGCATATTTTATAGTCGTGCGCTTTTTAATTTTATTATTACATTCATGACATTTAAGTCTAAAATTGAATAGATTAATTTAATATTAATACCTTTATATTTTTATAACTAAGTTTCCATAATGTGCATAAGTGTATGTATATGTATATTATTTACCTTAAATTATAAGATTATTGCGACATTGATTTCTAAATAATCATTTACATCTCGTAATAATAAATGTTTTACAAAACAATATTTATATCAATGAAAAATCAATTTCAACCGAAACATTAACATCATCACTATACTTAATTGGCGTTTTCATTCAAATGAAATAATGGCAATTCTTTTCGTTTTAATACTAAATCGAAGTAATGTAAAGGGATTATTTTTAAGTTGAGTACAAAAAAAAAAAAAAATTATTATAAATTTAGATTCAATTTTGCGCTGTAAGAGTAATAAAATTTGCTCTTCAATCGCACGATTAATGCATAAAATATTATGTTCGGAGATCAATCATATGCTTATATGATTGGATGCGATGAAGAAGTACATTGAAGCGGATGTGACAATCAAGTTTGCCCTTTAATAAACTGAGAGATACGTAATAAAATAGAAAGGACATTAATAATGGAAGGTAAAAATGCCACAGCCAATTGTGAGCTATAAATTACGTCTAACTCAGTGTTGCGAGTCGTTCACGGCTCGCTCACGGAAGCAAAAAGTGTCCATTCACCGGACAGAAGACTCACCTTTCTCCTTTCAGCGAAGGCTAGAAGAAAAATAGTTACGTGTGGTTGAAGAAAAAAGAAGAAAAAAAAGTAAAAGACAAGAAAAAGGGAAGAAAAAGGAATGAAAAAGGAAAGATAAAAGAAAATAAAAAGAAATGAAAAAGAAAATGGCAGAGAAATTAAAAAAAGATAGCAAGAAAGAAAGATGGAAAAAAGAAAGTGGATGGGAAGTCGAGGTGCACCGGGATAATATCACCTCTAGCTTTATCTGCGGCGCACGCGGCATACACGGGCAGCTTCTGCCACCGTCACCGCCACCGCCACCGCCACCACCACCACCACCACCACCGTCCCTCCCCCCAATCTCGTACAACTCCCGCTTCACCGTCGCCTCCCAAGCGCGGACTTTGGCGCCGACTAAGCCGCCATTTATTTTCCGTCCCCGGGGAGAGGCATGCGGGCATCATTAACGCTAACCTTAACCGTCCCTCTCTCCCATCCCACCATCGCCCGTCCCTCCTCACTCAGCCGCCTGTGTCTTATGGGACGATTCTCTCTATCTACGCGCTCTCTCTCTCTCTCTCTCTCTCTCTATCGCTACGCCAATACCTCCTCTGGCTTTATTAACCATTTGCGGGGAAAAAGGCTTGGCCCGATATAAGCCCTCGCGATCGTTCGCTTTTACTATCGGCCAATGTCCCCAACGCCGATCGTTCTTACTCCGCATGACCTTATCGCAGCCTAACACGGACCCCGATCAATGCCCAACACACCATAGCGATTCGGGAATTAGGACGCATTGGCTCGTCCCAGCGCGCGCATCAAACATTTTCTACGTGTCGTAGTATTGCCAGTGATAAATAAATTGTCAATGCCGAGCGTTTTCACAGGCAAAGCCGCCACGGCTATCCTATACCGAAATATCCTAATTTACCAGCCATTACCTAAATAGCGTAAAATAGAGTCCTTAAAAATTTATTAAAATCAAGGCTTATTTCGGCCAAATGCATTATTTAGTATCGTATAGTTGGAGGACGAGCACCCTAACCACTTATCGGCGTCGGGAATCATTGCGCACCTACACGCCACCGTTTCTCCCCCGATTAAGCTACTGAGTTCAGCCAGACAGTCTCTTTGTACGAGAAAAATGCACCGATTAATAAATAAATAAAAGTCGCGCACTCGCGTACGAGACCTCGCTTTAAGGCCCAAACTTGAATTACCAATTAGACCAATCGTCATTTGTATGTTGAAGAATGTTGATATAGCGTCCTACGACGAGTCTTAAAATGTCTCGCAAACGATTAAACATTTACAAAACATAATGACAACAAGGACGCAATAATACGAATAAATATATAATAAAAATAATTAATCGTGCAAGTAGATGTATTTACATTGGCAATATGGCGTACATGGGAAATGGTGCGGCTATAACGAGACACACCGACGGGGAAACGCGCGGAGCAGCTTCCCCCGATATACCAAAACCCCAAAAAACAGGTTATATTTAAGGCGGCGTGATGGGTTAGGAACTTAAAATGGTTTGTCAAAGCAAATTCCTTCTCAGTTGACCATGCCGCGGTGCCGCGAAAGGCGCTTACGCTTTCTCTCACTTAACCATTCGAAGAGGACTTGGAAGATCATCCCATTAAAAAGTCTCGGCCACGGCAATCGAGGGTCGGCTGTGCTTATTCCGATCCAGTACAAAGCGGAATTTCCTGCTCGACCGGTCCTTCACGGACCCTCCACGGATTCCTCGGACCACCGCGAAGCCGCTCCTCGCGCAAATGCAAATTTTCACGTAGACGGCTGACGAGTCGAGCAGCATCCACTTTTATATCTGGCCCGGAATTACCGGTGAAGGACCCCACCTGGACCACGAGCGGACCCCCAGCCGTCATTCTGGTTATTCTCGTGACGCGCTCTCCTGTCATCTGGTATTCGGATGGGTAGAACCGGCCCATTTCACCCCGCCCCGTCTTGGGAGCGACGTTTATCACGAGGGACCGAGTCTCGAAGCGGGGCCAAGCGGAAGTGTATCAGTTGTGTCGCGCGCGGCATCGAGACGCTCGTCGATTTCCGTTATCATTTCGCGCGAGTGCAAGCCAAGATCCATTAGCTCCCATGTATATATATATATATATATATATATATATATATATATATATATATATGCATGTATGCATGTATGCATGTATGTATGTATGTATGTATGTATGTATATGCAAATTGCGCGGGTGTACGTGTGCCAAGCGATGCTGAAAATCGTAGGATGAATTAACATTATCGACCATGATAAGTTATATAATATTTTTGTAGGAATTATTGGCAGGAATGGCAAGTAATCGAGTGGTTTCTTAACTTAAATGATTAAACGATTCCAATAAAGTAGCGAGCTAATGAAAATAAATAATTTTCAATTCATTCAAATAGTTTAGCGATGTATATCGAATATAACGTCGCTTGGGTATTGGTGCGCGGCTCCCTTATATTATTCGTCTATCGATTAATAATTAAAATAACGTTAGTAATTGCTGAATTATTAGTATTGGAATCGGGCGATAATTAAATAAGCGCGCAAATAAAGGAATAATCGCAAATAAGAATAAGGTGACTTGGGAAAATGAGGTCGGCATACACGGTTACACGGCATAAAAGCAACCGACTAGAAAACTATTTTCCATACTATGTTGATTGAATAAGCGCTCCTCGCTCGGCCCGCCAAATATTTTATTACTTGTCTGTTTCTTCCTACCTCGTTATACATCCAAGCGAATGTAGACAATGCCGGGCGCACTCCCGCGCGAGGCTTCGGGGAATTGATCTAAATAGTTTGACGAGTATCGCAACAATTCTCTTCGAATTTCGGCCATTACTCGCGCTGCCGAGTCGAGTTCGACGTTCGATTTCATAAACCTTTCTAATAATTACCGTCTGCTTGTATAATTGCATTGATGCCACATACGAGCGCGGCTTATTATTATAGCTAAGTTTTGAAGAAAATAATGATTATAGAGAGCTCGAGCTCTATGGCTGCATTATGCGCGCGTAAAATGATTGAGTTTCACCGGGCTCCATCGATATTTCGTGCCTTTGTAATGAACGGCGTTCTAACTTGTAATGCATCCTTTCGAAATAATTAATTAGAAGTAGGATAAAATGAGCCGACGTGCAGTGAGTATTAATTATTTTTTTATGAAATGTAATACAATGCTCGTTAATAATTAATAATTATTCACAAATCCATGTATTTTTGTGCCACGTAATTGAGAAAATTGTTCAAAGTAATGTTTATAGATGGTAATCTATTCTTCTCTTATCGTTAATTAACAAAGAATCAAAGTGGAGCGTTTTGTGATTTTGCGCATTGCCAAAATTTGTTAAAGAAATGCTACGAGTTGGACAATATTGCAGTTGACGCGAATGAACTAACATCAGTGTGTAAGTACCTATGCTTTTACTATTATTTTCAATTCGACCTCGAGTCTCTACTCGTCTGACAAAACAAAATTGAAAAGAAAATCTAAATTATAGTTATCCATTGCTTTATGAAAATACAACGCTTGCCTGTTAATAATAAATAGTTGATAATATTTATTTCCTCGTTTTATCTCTTCTTTCATCATCGAACAAGAGTTTCTTAATTACATTTATGCAGCTTCGGCAATAGTTAAGAAACTAATTGCACACTATTCGCAATGATTTCCTAGTGGCCTTTAACGTGCTAATATTCATTTGTCAAACGCGTGGATATTAACAAAAAATTTATATTTATAATCATCGTAAATTCTAATTAAAAATTCAATGAATATCGACATTTTCCCATAAATTTACATATTATCGTGAAGCCTTTTATTACATTCATTGATCATTCATTGTCATTCTTACAATTTACAAATATCATTCTTATTTTAAACTAAATTGATCAAAGTAGCGACATTTAATTCATAAATTCTGAAGAAACATAATATAGCTTGTAAGTGATGATATTAAAATTATATAAATAACTTACTCGCCATCTATATTTATTTATGTAATTATCAATGTATTTACTTGCATGTTATCAATATGCATTTTTACGCATTCTAATGCTCAGATTTTGTACGACTACAATCGATTATGATAACGGCATGTCAATCATTAACTATTCTCAACGCTCGCAAATAATTCAATATATATTGATATAGTTGATAATTCCCTGACTCTCGCATTTCACAGTCCGAATTTACTTTGACTTTTTTGAAAGTGACATATTGTAAAGAAAAATAATACTTCTTCGACATTCTAGTTGATTAACATGACGAGAGGGACTATGGGAAAAGAAAGCATTTATCACAAACTACGCGCGATATGTATAAATAGCCCTTTTTCATAATCTCGTTCAAATAATCACTAATTCTGAATAAAGTATTACTTTTCCTAATAATATGTCGCTTACATAGAATTAAAGTATAATCGAACTATAATAGGCAAAATGGTATTGAGATTACGAATTATGAGTAAAGATTGGCATTCCT
>NW_011948425.1:408818-420407 GCF_000503995.2 Ceratosolen solmsi marchali | reverse complement strand
ATATATATATATATATATATATATATATATAAAATAAATAAAATAAAATAAAATAAAAGTACATTACAAGAAGATCATATCGCAAATCATTCTTTTATAAATAATATAATATGAATTACTAAAGTGTACTTTGTTAAAATAAGTATCGCACAACGATAATAAGAAATAGAGAATTTCTTGGCGATTTGCTTGAAAAAATGTTAAAAAAAAGACTTTTTGACCGAAGCAGCAATATTATTTATTGATTCTCGACATTAGAAATACAAGAGCGACGAAAGTCGATTACAATTCCGCGATTATAAGGGATAGGTTGATCGAAGCAAAGAATTTAAAACTCTTGACGGAAATGAAAAGAAAACGAGTAAATTAAAGAGGGTATGGCCGAAGATAGAAAAGAATAAAAATGCTACGACTGATGTCTCTCTTTCACTCTCACTCTCACACTCTCGCACACACACTCTCTCTCTCTCTCTCTCTCTCTCTCTCTCTCTATAAGAAATTGAAAAACGATGGCTTTTCCCTACGTGTCTGTATACTCGTGGGCAGCTTTAAAACGGCCGCCGGGTGGGTGGCCGTCGGATTATACCAGATGAGACCCGGTAAAGAGGAGAAATTGAAGAATTCGATAAACCTCGAAACCAATACGCGGTTACATGATCGTCCAATAGCTTCGGTCTTTTTCAAAAGTGCCTGAAGATATCGACCAGAACTTACCTCAAAACCCTACAATTGCACTCTTTTTCTTTAACGTATTAACACTTTATAATGAAACGAGCTATTTTGTTGTAGTTGTTTTTTTTTTTTTTTTAATTCGATAATGGAATGCTTTGTTTTACGCGACGTTTAGCCGCATTTTTCGATATTTAATCATTAATTGACGAATTATTATCTACCTACTTTGTTGCTATACAAAGGACGTTTGTTGTATAAAGGATACAAAAGTACAATAAATATGCTTGTTATTTTTATGTTGCTCTGCGTTTAATTCCAATTCGAGTTTGAGCAATACATTTCCAATATCTGTCAAGTTTCTCTATTTTCCAAACATTCACTACATTATAAATTAGCGTTTTGCATTATATCAACGCTAATTATTTAATTTATTATAATGCACATTTAGCAGATTCTGTAGTAGCCGTGAATATTATAATGATAGTCAATAATCTTCTTATACAGCCACTTTTAATTTAACAATTGAATTAAAGCGAGCAAGTGGGAAGGTGAGAAGTAATACTCACTCAATCAGATCATTTGCAATTATTTTTTTAGAAAATGCGAAATAGAAATCCGGACATCTGCAACAGGGCCTCTCCTAATGTTCAGCACTAAACAGAATCGGACACGATGGTCAATGCAGTACAAGGAAGAGTGCCGAGGCTGTCGGGTCATGTCGACACGATCGAAAATGTACGCGAACAAATGACAAAGACGCACGATGCCACGTTCAAGTGTTTCGAAAAAAGATAGTTAGGATTGCAAAGACTCGAACATCCCAGATCCATGTCGCGCATTGGCTTTGGCTGATGTACAAGGCGATTCCCGCTTTTTCGGTGGTTGCAGCCTCAGTGGAGCGAAGATGCGGTTAAAACAAATGAGTGGAACCGTTGGATTTAAATTACCTCACTCACTCACTCTCTCTCTCTCTCTCTCTCTCTCTCTCTCTCTCTCTCTTTCGCTAGTTCGGAGATGGTTTTCGCGTCTACCCTTAAATTAGGACCGTGTCTTGTGCGCGCGCCTTGCCATGAGTTTTCACCGCTTGATCGAATGAATTATCTTCTCAATATTAGCCAGAGGGTGGTGAATTTAGATTAACATACGTCCGTCCCTATGCGAGCACACACCCACAGACACACATACCGAATGTACGCAACAACGCAAACGTAGATTTGGGAGTATGCATGCGAACGTATGTATACGTGGTTGAAGATGGTGCGTGGCCGAGAAGAGAGAGAGAGAGAGAGAGGTTAGAATATTGCGAAAGAGTGACAAAGCGAAGTAGCGTGGAAGAGCAATTATTGCAGATTCTTTTTCCCGCTTCTTTCGGAGGCTGAATAACGGACTGTACAGGATAACCTCTTTCTCCTCGTGCTTCCTGTAAATTACTTGTTGCGCCCGCTGTTTTTCATCTATCCTTTCCTTTTTCACGTCTTTAACCAATGTAGCCGGGACGGAATTTTCATTGGACTTTTCTCTTTTCCCGTTCGCTAAACGATTTATTTATATATTTGGCACATCGTGAGGAGCTTATACAATCTTCTTCTTGTTTTTTTCATTGTATTAATTGCGAATTATTTTAAATTCATCTTTATATTGTTAAAGCTATCGAGGCACTGGTATTCGACAAAAATTTGCCAGCTAACCGACCGGCATTTAAAGTGCGAACAAACATTTCAGATTTCCTGACTTTTCTTTATTGAAACGAGGGACTGAGCGAACGAACTCACGTACGGGAATTATTGAGAATTGAAAATTGAGAAACTGCGGAAGGGGGGCGGAGATGAATATTCGATATCTCCGATAGGAGCGCAAGCAGACGAAGCTAAGTAGTTTCGCTCTAGATGCTTCCCTCGTGAAATCTCCGATCGACACGGAAGCACCTAATTACGAAATTTATTAACTCTTCGATTGTCCGTATGCTAAGGTCGTCGGGTCATCCTCCTCCCACCCCTCTCGTTTGGGCTCCCCTTTTCAGGCTGGGCACTATTCCTCTCTTGATGAGCCGAGCGAGCGGGTGAGTATTTTCTCGAAAGTTCGACGAGCATCGCGACCAATCGGAGCCCCGGCTTCGGGAGCGGACCGCCCGGCTTTTCTCTGCACTACCACTATGTTTACGCGTACATATAAGTTTGAAATGAGTCGCGGAACTAAAATCACGCTTAATCCAATAGCGGTCCTTAATAATCCAATAACACGGGGAGTCGACGTCCGAGAATTGCGTCGTCTAAGCAAAGTGGATGTAGAAAACGAACATGGATGAGGAGCGTCAAGGGGACAGTGGGTGGTGGTGGGTCGGCAAAGGGGTTGCTAAGGGACCGAAGGGGCGGAAGGGAGAGGTTATGTATGACAGGGGGTGTAGGCGAACATATCCATGAGATGAAAATGCATAGGAAAGCCACACCGACATTCTCAGGCTCGATTCCACACACTCCCTTCCTCCCTCCCACCCGCTCTCGCGTCCTGCCGACCGCCCGATCCCAGCCGCCCAACCGCCAACCCCTTCAGCACCTACCGTCACCTTTTCCTCATCCCACCCCCGCTAGCCCGCATCCGTGCGGCCATGTTGCCAGAATTGCCGCCACCTACCTCTTTCCTGCTCTTAATACCGGCACCCTACCCTCCTCTTACAACTCGCCCGCCCTGTCCCCTCGTTGCCCCCTTTACGTCCTGGCTTTCCTCTTCTCTTTAGTCGCCCCTATTCCCCTGCCCCGCGGCCGCCTAGTCATCTACTCCTGTTGGGTATATGCTATGTAAATGCAAACCAACCCCCCGCGAGCCACCACGACTATGATTCTCCCACTCTCCCCCGTCAACTTTCAACTCCTTCTCGCTTTCTCTCTCACTCTCTCTCTCTCTCTCTCTCTCTCTCTCTCTCTCTCTCTCTCTTTCTATTTCTCTATCTTTCTCCCCTTGAACTCTGGGGCGGCCGTCGTCGAGAACCTTCTAACCCGACCCCCGGAACCCCTTCGACCCCCGCGAACTGCCACGAACTAGCAGCCCCTAAATCTAAGTCCAACGAACGAGTACACTCGGCTTAGAAAGTAAAAGGCCGAACCCGAGAGCTATAACCGACGGAAGATTATGAATTTATTAGGGGTTTAGAGGAGGTTGGGATCGTTTTAGTAGCGTTATTTTCGAGTATAATACGCTCCGTTGCAGTTCGGTGCCTGGAATACACAAGCGCGATATTTTCCAACTTTGTTGGCCAGGATAACTTCGGATCGTCGAGTTATTTTGCATAATCTGACAAACTCGAGAAAGAGAGGAGATAGATAGATAGATAGAGAGATAGATAGATAGATAGAGAGAGAGAGAGAGAGAGAGAGAGAGAGAGAGAGAGTGATATCGCGCAAAAGAGAGACCATGTGAATTTGTATTTGTAAAGTTAAATTTACCTGGTTAAGGGACTTTTTTGTTTGCTCTTACGTTAATGTGGTGGAAATAAACCTATTAGGAGTTTGATTAATGAACTCAAAGTTTCTTTACAATAAATTACATTATTATGCGTAATATTGCCTCCATAATATCCGCATCGCTACTCCAATATAATAAGAACATAATGTATTAGTTTTCTTAAAATTTTTATAATTATATATTGCAAAAATTTTACAATTCTTTTGACTGTTCATTTATTTTCATTTATAACTAAAGTATAGTCCTTCGATTACAATAAACAAGGTCCTCTCCTTTTAAATCCTTGATAAAAGTCCAGCTAACGAATATGTATATAAATTTTATCGACTGATTTCAACATGCGGCGTTCAAGTTCTAAGCTCTTTATCGTTTGCTTTTCGGTTTCGCACTCAACATGCCGCTAAATTACAGTGTTTCATAAATTCATAAATGTAAAAGAAAAAATTTCTTTTTTAATTCAATAGTAATAGTGTGTTGATACACACACGAGCGTGGGCGCATAGATAGGCAAAGATATTTTTCGCGCGTACTGGCGTGTGCGTGTATTGGTTAAAAATTTAATTTCCAATGTAGTAATGAGGTTCGAGTAATATTTAATCATAGATAGGCCAAGGAAAGCAATAGCAAAGAAAGTGTAACATATAAAACTAATATAATCCAATTTAATAAAAAATTAATTCTCTAATCAATAAATCTTATACCCCATGATGATTAATATCACTTTTTGTTTTAATTTTATTTTTAAAGAAAAAGTTACGCACAGATAGTTAGATTAAAAACGGCAATGCGTTTGAAGGTAAATACAGCGGCCGAGTAATTTGATTTTACTTTGTCAAGTGCCGAGTATGTACGTGCGTGTTCAAAAAAGTTTCTAGTTTAAAGTGCAGACTGGTCATTTATAATTCAGGCGAATCGAAGGTTTAATCAATGGCAGCAATTTACCGATGTCAGGCCACCGAACGCACCACATTGTTAATTTTTCCCGCTCGCTGTAGCTTTGGAAAAGGAAAAAAAACAACAAAAAAAGAAAAAAGAAAAAAAAAAAACGAGAGGAGAAGTTCCTGTTACGCGCTACTCATATTTTACGAATAGATTTATGCTACAAATCCTCAATACGTTTCATTTTTATTATTATAATTGCAATTGTGTTTATTAAAATTGGCTAGATTCTCACGAAGGAATGTGCGCCGGAATAAACGAATTTAATACAATTTTGTTGGCCAAGTGTCCTGGGAATTATTAGAATTAGTGTGCGTTACGACAGCTTTCATTAGGATTAACTTTCTTTTAAGTTGAGTGAAAAAATAAGTTTCAAGTATTTGCTCAAATAATGTGAATTAATTTTATATGAAAATATTATTATTACTATTAAGTATATATAAAAAAAAAAAAAAAAAAATCCGTATAGTTAATAATTTTATTAGAAATTAATTGTTGCATATAAGTAATAGGAACGTCTTACTTATGAATTTTTCTGAAATTCTTATTTTATTTAAAAAAAAAAAAAAAAAAAAACATCGTTGACTTACTTCGATCGAGTACCGAGTATGTGCGTACTTTACTTTATTACGTGTCATTACGTATTAAACGAAATATAATATAAAACGATAATATTTCTTAAAGCATAAAATCCTACGAGTATTTCGAACAAAATGCCAAGCCCAATTAAATGCGGAAAATAAAAAGTTATTGGACCTTTAGCTAAATACTGTCATATATTTACTAAATTATTGAAGGGAAAATTCCTTGTGATTCGAATCTTTTCGAATTCGAATCGAAGGAATAATCCATCACGTGATTAATATTATTGTGCCCAGCAAGAAATTATGATTTAAATGCTGGTCACCTTTAACAAATGGGCGTTGACGCAAAAGTTTTCAATGGCTCATTAACAGCGGCAAAATCGGAGCCAGCAAGATTAATGTTTAATCACACTATCATTTTTAATACAAATAATATAAATTTTCGCACACGAAATATCCCCCCCCCCCCCCTACTCATGTAATGCTAAAGCTTATAAATATGCAATAAATGAAAAATATGATTGAGTATAGAAGTTCAATTTGTAGCTCGTGATAGGAAGATTATTAAGCCAGTGAAAGTAACGTGCTACATATATATATATATATATATATATTTCTCGAATAATGAAATAATTTTCACTAAAGACTCGTTTAGCATTTTACTTTTCCGCTGGCTAGGCTAACGCTATACTCAGTGTCTTCCCAATACAAAGACAATAAAATCGTCGTGAATTGCGACGACGAGACGAATCGGTAGTACGGAACGAGGTAGATGAGCTTCAATCTCTCTTCATTCCTCCCTCTCCCGCCGCGCAGCCAAGTTCTCCAATAGCCCTTTTCATCCCTCCGCGAGCACGTGGAGAAGACCGCTAGCCAAAGATCCGGCGCCTGCAAAACAATCCAAATACCTCCTGCGCGTTAATCAACTCGATTGAGAATAAACACAGCCGCGGCCAATAATCCGCGCTTATTATTCGTGTTTGAACGATGGATCGCGTGGGTGGTGGGCGTGGATGTTTATCCGGGGCTCGAGTACTGTCGAAGCCACGCGGTCCGCGGGCCGTAATGATAACGCAGTCGGTCGCCTCTTATCCTAGGCTCCTCGTAATTTCTCAGGCAAGGGTCGAGCGTGGCGTCATGACGGCCTCGAGAAGACGGACGTTCGAGAAGAAGCGGGAACCGTCTCGAATTTCGTTGAGCATCCCGCTTCTCTAATATCGCCCTTGCCCTCGGAGGTTACGGTGAGGGGCTCGGTAATATCACGCTCTTCGTGGATAATTAATTCCCGTCCTTATATAAACTTGGAGATGAATTATTTACAGGAACATATTGGTTGCCTCATAATTCTTGAACTCGATATATCGTTGTATTATAAATAGTCCAATGGCGTTTGGGCTTTGAGCGAGTGACTAATATCTCTCTCCTTGTATATTTAATTTCTCGGCTTCTTCCTGAAAACGCGCCTGGCAATCCTAATCCCTATCAACAAGCCACCAGTGCTTTATTTCGTTTTATTTATTACGAATGCGGTTCTGCCTGCGTTACAAACTAACGCGAATGTTTAACGATATAATCATGAAAATGCAATACCAATTACCTCAATCATGAAGCGCTTAATTTAATATGGGAGTTTTATCGTGACGGGTGTAAACGTTTTTGTATTAATTCAATAGACTCCTTGACGGTCCGTAACATATTACACGCGCGTCATTATTTCTTTGTTTCCTCCTATCTTCCCTACTTTTGTCGCTTTTTATTTTATTTATTATATTGTATTTGTTTTTTTGTTTTTGTTTTTTTTTTTAATTTTTATGGAATGAGAATTAATAATAGAGGCGTAATAAACGCTTAAAATAAACCGTAAAAGACTGTATTCGTTGATTATATTTAACGGCGATAAAGGGGATGTGAAATTATTGGCTGGATTTAAAATACGGCATTTTATGGGGTAATCTTCAAGGGATGATGTTTAATTAGTAAGCGAAAAGGATATTGAGGAGAAAGGGGGTGGAGTAGGAGGAAATGGATTTGAGGAAGGAAGGCACTTTTCTGAAAAGTAGTATAATATTAAAGGATCAGTGCCCGTAACGGAATGTGCAGGAAAAATCCGAATCATTATCCAAGAGGGCATCAATTTTGTCGGGGAAAGGCGAAGGAAAATAGGAATACCTTCCCTCCCTCCGTCCCAAGCGCCATCTCTTTCGTCCAGTTGTTAAACTACACATCGCGCGCCAACCATTTCTCTCAAAGCGAGTTCTAAGCGCGCTAAATAATGGCCGCTGGAAGTCCTGCGGGGGATGTGAGAAAAGGACCGCAACACACGCATCCCCCGAATACGGCTATTCGCCCGTATGGCGCACGACGAACTAACTCCCCTCTATCTCCGTCATTTGCCTCCCCACCTCGAGTTTTCGCTCGTCGTCTCTGGGCGCGCAAATTTCCTTCCCAGCAAAGTTATACTCCTCCCGCGTGTACGTGGAGGGTGGGTGGTGGGGTAGGGAGGTTAGTGCTCGTGTGTAGGTAGCAGACGAGCGAACAACGACGTTGACGACGACCACGACGACGACGACCACGACGACGACGACGACGCCGACGACGACGACGACGACGACGACGACGACGACGACGACGACGACGACGACGACGACGACGACGACGACGACGACGACGACGACGACGACGACGACGACGACGACGACGACGACGACGACGACGACGACGACGACGACGACGACGACGACGACGACGACGACGACGACGACGACGACGACGACGACGACGACGACGACGACGACGACGACGACGACGACGACGACGACGACGACGACGACGACGACGACGACGACGACGACGACGACGACGACGACGACGACGACGACGACGACGACGACGACGACGACGACGACGACGACGACGACGACGACGACGACGACGACGACGACGACGACGACGACGACGACGACGACGACGACGACGACGACGACGACGACGACGACGACGACGACGACGACGACGACGACGACGACGACGACGACGACGACGACGACGACGACGACGACGACGACGACGACGACGACGACGACGACGACGACGACGACGACGACGACGACGACGACGACGACGACGACGACGACGACGACGACGACGACGACGACGACGACGACGACGACGACGACGACGACGACGACGACGACGACGACAACTATGACGTGGATGAGAGCAACCCTAGGGTGGTGAATATTAATTTAGGTATGTAGTCCTTTGGCTGGTATTTCGAGCTAAGAAAAATGCCCTTGTCGGATAGTTGGTGGGAGAAGAGGGGAGTGGATGAACGACGGTGCGAAGCGTAGAAAAGGATCTTTCCCCCTCCAAGAGCGCTCAGAATTTAATCTCACCTCGGCGTGGGGTAGAAGAAGGGCACCGGCCTTGCGTTTATCAACACTTTGCGGGGAATGGGGATACGATCTGCGCAAAGGAGGGCGAGCCGCTAGTAGGGGTGCGAAATGGTCAGGGAGCGGCGGTTCGGGAGGCAAGTAAGAAAAATGCCGTGGCGAAACGGGGAGTGGGTGGGGCAAGCTGGTTACGGGGATAAGGGGCCAAACAAGGATGGCAAGCTTCTCTGCTCAGAATTGATGTCGAATGAGAATGGAAGATATATGTATGTATACACGCACGCGCGCATACATATATATATATATATATATATATATATATATATATATATATATAATTTGCATATATATAGAGAGAGAGAGAGAGAGAGAGAGAGAGAGAGAGAGAGAGAGAGAGATCAAGGCTGTGCTTGGTGATTCTGATTTTGGCCTGCGATTATTCTCGAATAATCCAACCGTATCTACTGACCTTTTCTCATCTTTCAAGGCTTCGCTTTATTTATTTTTCTCTACGTGACGATAGTTCCTATTTAATTTGTTTTCTACACGTGGGTCTCTGGAGGAAGCTTTTAATTTACTAAAATAATTGCTGAATGGAGAATTTTTTATTATTGTGCTCATAAAGAAATATATTCATTATTACAGCAATTGAATTCACGTGAATCAAACAAAATGATAATTATATTATCATCTTTTTATATTTTTTATTGTCTTATTTCATTGATTTAAATAATTTTCTTATTAATATTTTAAACAAGACAGTTTGAGTTTTATAGGAGAATATATGTTGATGTAAGTTATTTTCTTGACAAGAATAATCGTTAAATTTTATTTAGTTACATCGTAAATGATGTTCATTATATTCTCGTAATTAATATATTTTCTCGTGTTTTTATAAGCTCACAATTAATAAACAACAGCTTATAATATGAATTATTACTAAAGTAATATACACATTTTTAAATAATTTATTTAATAATTCAACCTGTACTTATTGCATTAAAGTACGCGTAAAATTAGATACAAATAGATATGTTTTATTTTTAATGGATCGCTTAAAAGTTAAACACTTTTAAATTTTATATTACGATTAAAGTTAATAGTTTCGCTCACTGTGTACCATAACGTGTAATATTAAATTAAATTATTTTAATGAAGTAAAAATTATGATTATTTTTATTAACTTGGCATTGTCAACTACGATTAATTGTTTAACATAAGTAATGAAAGTTTGATATATATATATATATATATATATATATGAATATTTTTTCTTAACAACATTTTCAATTCACACATAACTACAAAAAAATAAGTAAACTACCATAAAGGGACAATTAATTTTAATACCTGAAGAGGCGCAATTAAAAAACGTTTGATCTCATCAAAAGAAACTATGTTGATCTCTAATTTTCATCGAATCGCTTATAAAATTCACTTAACCCTTGAAGAATGAGTCGTTAATTTTTATTTATCTTACGAGATGATAATCTCTAAAATAAAAAAGCCACAAATCTGAAACTGCAAAAATGAAAGGAAAGAAAAGGCGCGCGGCTAAAACAAACAGGAGGTTGATGAGAGCGAGGAGCACGATAAGGAGAGGGTGGTGATGGTGGTGGTAGTGGGCTTCCGGCGGTTGGCGATGGGTGGTGGGGCAATGGGGGTTGTTGGTCGGCCAACGTGGAGGAGGAAGAAGAAGAAAAGGAGAATGGGTTCTTCGGAGCGTCGGCACAAGCACAATGAAAGTCGCTTTAGCGTGGATTTAACCGACTTGTGTGTCGGCGAGCTCACTGCAGATGTATAGCCTGCAGTGCTGAAGGGGGTGAAGCGCGCGCGCGCGTGTATGTGTGTGTGTATATATATATATATGTGTGTGTGTGTGTGTGTGTGTGTATGTGCGTGTGAAAGAGAGAGAGACATAGGTACGAATATACAGGCGCAACGACTTAAAGGAGAGGAGTAAAGAACACAGACACGGATACACCAGCGCACACAAATAAGAGAAAGACAGAAAGTTTTAGAGCAATGGAGAGGCTATGAGCAGGAGAATGAACGATAACGATAAAGAGAGGAGAGGAGATAGTTAGTTACGTCTGTCTACCTACTGTTAAGACAACGTTAAGGGTGGAATGTTTCTATACGGACACGCGCATTTATAAATATGCATTCGTGTAGATTTCTAACGCGCTCGAATCCTCCGCGGGATGGTTCAGAGTAAGAGACATAGAAAGTCGAAGAGGGTCGAGGGGAAAGAGGCTAAAGGATTGAGAGAGAGAGAGAGAGAGAGAGAGAGAGAGAGAGAGAGCCGAGGTTGGAAGTCTTACAGATCAATAAAGCTAACCACCCTTCTCGTCGGGTCAACCTTCGCCCCCAGCCACCTACGGTTCCCTTCCCCTGTAACACCTCAAGAACAAACGCCCAATATGTCTGACAACAATGTCCGAGCTCGATGGATTAGACGTTTCTGCGGCGAAAGCTCGGATTCGCAAGCGAAGCTGTTTGCTTACATCCTGCGCGCGTTGAACTCGCCGCTTACGCTCTTC